>NW_022437038.1:7148357-7269006 GCF_009761245.1 Sapajus apella | reverse complement strand
TGTGTGTGTGTGTGTGTGTGTGTGTGTGTGTGTGTGTGTGTGTGTGTGTGGTATTTGCATCTGATTATAAAACTAATGCATGGCCGCCGGGTGCGGTGGCTCACGCCTGTAATCCCAGCACTTTAGGAGGCCAAGATGGGTGGATCACGAGCTCAGGAGTTCAAGACCAGCCTGGCCAACATGGTGAAACCCCATCTCTTTAAAATAAAAATAAAAATAGCTTATAAATATTTAAAATAATAATAATAATAAAAATTTAAAAAGGCCGGGCACGGTGGCTCACGCCTGTAATCCCAGCACTTTGGGAGGCTGAGGTGGGTGGATCACCTGAGGTCAGGAGTTCGAGACCAATATGGTGAAACCCCATCTTTAATAAATAAATAAATAAATAAATAAAACTAATGCATGGTCAAAAAAAAAAAAAAGGCCAGGCGTGGTGGCTCATGCCTGTAATCCAAGCACTTTAGAGGCCAAGGCAGGTGGATTACCTGAGGTCGGGAGTTCAAGACCAGCCTGACCAACATGGTGAAACCCCGTCTTTTTAAACTAAAAAAAAAAAAAAAACTAATGCATGGTCATTGCAAAAAATGTAGATAAAAAAGAGCATAATGAAAATAAAGATTTCCCCCCATCATTCCACCACCAGAAATAATCATGGTTAAAATGTTAATATACAATCTTGCAATTGTTTTCTATATAAATGAAAACATAGATTTCTTTTCATTACTTTCCATAAAAATGGGATCATATTTATGTCATGTTTGGCTAATGGCAAGACTCTGGCACCCAGCCTGGGCTCAAATTTCTGCCTCATTGTTACTTAGCCCTATGACATTGGGCAAATTACACCTTTTTTTTTTTCTTTTTTTCTTTTTTGAGTTGGAGTCTCACTCTGTCACCCAGTTTGGAGTGCAGTATCACAATCTCGGCTCACTGCAACCTCTGCCTCCCGGGTTTAAGCAATTCTCGTATATTAGCCTCTCGAGTAGCCAGGATTACAGGCACACCACCATGCCTAATTTTTGTATTTTTAGTAGAGACAGGGTTTCACTATGTTGCCCAAGCTGGTCTCGAACTCCTGGCCTCAAGTGATCTGGCCAACTTGGCCTACCCGAGTGCTGGGATTACAGGTGTGAGTCACCGAGCCTGGCCTCTTTTTTCTTTTTTCGGTCTGTCATACCTTTCGAATACAGTGGTTCTTTCTTTGTGTTGGTTTTGATATTTATGTAATGAAACACATTGATTTTTCCTTTCTGATTTCTGACTTTGGGGTCATGCTGAGAAAGTCCTTTCCTACGTGAAGATCATATACTCATGCATTTCTTACTAGCATTTTTTTTTTTTTTTTTTGAGACAGAGGCTTGTTCTGTCGCCAGGCGCCAGGCTGGAGTGCAGTGGCGCGATCTCAGTTCACTGCAACCTCCACCTCCTGGGTTCAAGCAATTTTCCTGCCTCAGCCTCCCAGGTAGCTGGGACTACAGGCACAGGCCACCATGCCCAGCAATTTTTTTTTTCTTTGTATTTTTAGTAGAGATGCGGTTTCACCATGTTGGCCAGGATGGTCTCGATCTCTTGACCTCGTGATCCGCCCACCTTGGCCTCCCAAAGTGCTGGGATTACAGGCTTGAGCCACCGCGCCCGGCCTGATTCTTAAAATATTTAAATCTTGCCGGGCGCAGTGGCGCGTGCCTGTAGTCCCAGCTACTTGGGAGGCTGAGGTGGGAGGATCGCTTCAGCCCAGGAGTTCTGGGCTGCAGTGCGCTATGCCGATCCGGTCTGCACTAAGTTTGGCATCAATATGGTGACCTCTGGGAGCGGGGGACCACCAGGTTGCCTAAGGAGGGGTAAACCGGCCCAGGTCGGAAACGGAGAGGGTCAAAACTCCCATGCTGATCAGTAGTGGGATCACGCCTGTGAATAGCCACTGCACTCCAGCCTGGGCAACATAGTGAGACCCCGTCTCTGAAAAAAAAAATTTTTTTTTAAATTAATAAATAAATAAAAATATTTAAACCTTTAGTCCATCTGAACTTTGTTCTTCTATAAGAAATTTAATAAACAATTTAATAAACAATAAGTCTCATGGTATCAGATGGCTGGAAGGACCACTTTCTAAACTTTCTGTTTAATTCCATTAATCTGAGTATTGTAATGCTAATAGTACTGCACTATGTATTGAGACAGAGTTTCACTCTTGTTGCCCAAGCTGGAGTGCAATGGCATGATCTCGGCTCACCACAATTTCCGCCTCCCAGTTTGAAGCGATTCTCCCACCTCGGCCGCCTGAGTAGCTGGGATTACAGGCATGTGCTACCACACCCAGCTAGTTTTGTATTTTTACTGGCAAAGGGGTTTCTCCATGTTGGTCAGGCTTGTCTTGAACTCCCAACCTCAGGTGTTCTACCCGCCTTGGCCTCCCAAAATGCTGGGGTTATAGGCATGAGCCACTGTGCCTGGCCTTCCTCTATCTTTTAATGAGTGTGCATGTATGTAATATATTAGGTGGACATTTTCTAATATTGTGCCAAGTTTCTTAAAAAGCCCTTTGGAAGCTGGGCAGGTGGTCCACACCTGTAATCCCAGCATTTTGAGAGGCCAAGGCAGGTGGATCACTTGAGGCCAGGTGTTCAAGACCAGCCTGGCCAAAATGGCAAAACCTCGTCTCTATTAAAAATACAAAAGTTAGCTGGGTGTGGTGGCACATGCCTGTAATCCCAGCTACTCAGGAGGCTGAGGCAGGAGAATCCCTTGGACCTGGGAGGCAGAGGCTGCAGTGAGCCAAGACGGCGCCATTGCACTCCAGCCTGTGCAACAGAGGAAGACTCCATCTCAAAAAAAAAAAAAAAAAAAACCTAAGTAATTTTAGGCTTTGGGCTTTGGGCTTTGTTAAAGGTTTTGTTAAATATATAAAGAATTGTAGGGAGAATTAACTTATTTTTAATACTGAGTATGCTTATCCAAGAGCAAAATAATATTTTTCCTTGTATTCAAATCCTTTAGGAACATCATAGTTTTGACGTATGAGCCTTGCACATATCTTAAATTTGTCTCCAGGCATTTTAGGTTTTTCAGTTGTTCTTGTGAATGGGATCTTTCTCTCCAAATAGAATTATTGTTGATATCTTAAAAAAAGCTATGAATTATGTTAACTTTGTAGTTTCTTACCTTACTGAACTGTCTACTTAGTTCTTATCTTTTCAGTTTCATCATATATTTCTCATTCCTATTTTGTTTGGGGTTTCTAGAGCACGAGTATTAAGGGGATAGGAGAGACAAAATAAAACCTGGCAAAGCAATTCATTTTACCTTACATTGCTCGTGATTACTACCACACTATTACTGGGTTGGAAAAAATTGTGAAATCCCAAGGTGTCTAACAAATAGGAGGTACATAAGTGTTCACTTAATGAATTGTAATGATTATTGGATTTTTTTTTTTTTCAGTGAGAAGCTCTTCATGGAGATGGCAGAGCTCTTGGTCTCAGATGGCTGGAAGGATGCAGGTTATGACTACCTCTGCATTGATGACTGTTGGATGGCTCCCCAAAGAGATTCAGAAGGCAGACTTCAGGCAGACCCTCAGCGCTTTCCTCATGGGATTCGCCAGCTAGCTAATTATGTGAGTTTATAGATAACGTTCTTTTTCATTCAGAGGACTATAAGCACTTCTGTACAAAAGCTTGCTTAGAAACAGCCCTCATGGCTTGGCCCAGTGGCTCACGCCTGTAATCCCAGCACTTTGGGAGGCCGAGGTGGGTGGATCACCTGAGGTCCGGAGTTCAAGACCAGCCTGGCCAACATGGTGAAACCCCAACTCTACTAAAACTACAAAAAATTTGTTGGGCGTGGTGGTGCATGCCTGTAACCCCAGCTATTCCAGAGGCTGAGGCAGGAGAATCGCTTGAACCCAGGAGGCGGAGGTTGCAGTGAGCCAATATCGCATCATTGCACTTCAGCCTGGGCAACAAAAGCAAAACTCCATCTCAAAAAAAAGAAAAAAAAAAAGAAACAGCCCTCATGATACTTAGAAAGTAGAATAGCTGGCAGTTATCTGAACATTGAATTGTAAGGCTTATCAGGTGGAATTTGCATTCCATCAGCAGACAAATGTTTTGCAATAGCTCTTGAGGCCCATCTTGGAGTTCTCCTTTTGCTGAAACCACTGAACTCTCTAGGAGGAAAAAAGGAACTTGGTTCTTGACATATGTGTGCATGCATTTCCATATAACCTTTGGGAAGCTATTGCAGTGGTACTATAAACTACAATTTTAGAAGATAGAAGGAAAATATTCTAGAGATCATTGAAGAGAAATAGAGTCCAACACTAGTTAAAGATGATAAGACAGATTTTATTCAGTACTACCACAGTAGAAGAAAGAGCCAAGTTCAATTCCAAATGCAACAAAGACAGGTGGAGATTTTTTTTTTTTTTTTTTTTTGAGACGGAGTTTCGCTCTTGTTACCCAGGCTGGAGTGCAATGGCGCGATCTTGGCTCACCGCAACCTCCGCCTCCTGGGTTCAGGCAATTCTCCTGCCTCAGCCTCCCGAGTAGCCAGGACTACAGGCACTTGCCACCATGCCCAGCTAATTTTTTTTTGTATTTTTAGTAGAGACGGGGTTTCACCATGTTGACCAGGATGGTCTCGATCTCTTGACCTCGTGATCCACCCGCCTTGGCCTCCCAAAGTGCTGGGATTACAGGCGTGAGCCACCGCGCCCGGCCGACAGGTGGAGATTTATAGCCAATGAGCAGATTGAGGGGGTCAGTGGATGAAGTATTTATTTAAGACGACATCAAGGGTAGGGAGCTTCTTGCTAAAGGCAGACCATGGACTTAAACATGAAGGGTGGGGAATGAGGGAACTTGATCAGATATCAATGGTGGCAGGATTGACTTAGCAGGATTCTTGCTAAGAGGGCTTGCTAGGACAGACATAGGAGGCCAAGGTGGAGGCCTAGTCGAAAAGAAGGCTTATCAGAGAAGTCTAACTAAAGTTTGGTCAAGGAGAGTCTTTGTCAAGGGCAATCTATCATTGCCCTCAAAAGGTAGCTTTCAGGATCCCATCAGGAAGATTATCATGGCTGCTAGCTTTCTCCTCAGTTCTGGGCTATAGATCACATGCATAGTTTGAACTAGCTCAGTAGAACTGGGGGATTTTTATTCTTTGTCTGCCAACAGAGACTCATCTGGATGATTTTGCGGGTTTATCGGAAAAAGCCCCCAATACCTGGTGAAGTAACTTTGTCTCTGCCCCCAGCCTGGAATGGTTCTCTCTTTCTGCTACCTCGTGATTGGCCTTCTACGGTAGTGACTCATTTCCTCCCTCTCATTTCAGGTTCACAGCAAAGGACTGAAGCTAGGGATTTATGCAGATGTTGGAAATAAAACCTGCTCAGGCTTCCCTGGGAGTTTTGGATACTATGACATTGATGCCCAGACCTTCGCTGACTGGGGAGTAGATCTGCTAAAATTTGATGGTTGTCACTGTGACAGTTTGGAAAGTTTGGCAGATGGTATGTTTCATTCCAGAGATTTAGACACAAAGGAAAGAACATTGAGGCCAAGGGAGCTGTCAGATTTTAAATATGCTGTCACAATACTGGAAATAATTATTCATGTGCCAGAGCTCCCATCTCTTCTCTTTCAGTTCATTCATTCATTCATTCATTCATTCGTTCATTCATGTAAAATCCATGCATGCCTAACCATGGCTAATATTGTGCACTTATAATTCAAGAGGACTCTAAGAGTTAATTAGTTAGTAATTATAACTCTCTATAACATCATTTAGGAGAGTCCAGGTTGTCAGTCGGTCACAGAGAAAGAAGCATCTTCATTCCTGCCTTTCCTCAATATATACACCATCTCTGCACTACTTCCTCATAACAATCCCAGAAGTCTGGGAGGTACTTTACATAATTTAAACACAGAACAACTGCTTGTCCCTGCTGCTGGTTTAAACATGAATCTTCCTGGTAAGCCTCTTAAAATATACAGCCCCAGCCGGGCACGGTGGCTCATGCCTGTAATCCTAGCACTTTTGAGAGGCTGAGGTGGGTGGATCACTTGAGGTCAGGAGTTTGAGACCAGCCTGGCCAGCATGGTGAAACCCCATCTATACTAAAAATACAAAAATTAGCCGGGCACAGTGGCTCAAGGCTGTAATCCCAGCACTTTGGGAGGCCGAGGCGGGTGGATCACGAGGTCAAGAGATCGAGACCATCCTGGTCAACGTGGTGAAACTCCGTCTCTACTAAAAATACAAAACATTAGCTGGGCATGGTGGCGCATGCCTGTAATCCCAGCTATTGAGGAGGTTGAGGCAGGAGAATTGCCTGAACCCAGGAGGCGGAGGTTGCGGTGAGCCGAGATCGCGCCATTGCACTCCAGCCTGGGTAACAAGAGTGAAACTCCGTCTCAAAAAAAAATACAAAAATTAGCTGGGCATGGTGGCACGTGCCTGTAATCCCAGCTACTTGGGAGGCTGAGACAGGAGAATCACTTGAACCTGGGAAATGGAAGTTGCAGTAAGCCTAGATCACACCACTGCACTCCAGCCGGGACAACAGAGCAAGACTCTATCTCAAAAAAAAAAAAAAAAAATATGTATTTATATGTATATACAACCCCAGCTGGAAATTCATTTCTTTCCCTTATGTTACCTATTATTTTCTCATACAGGTTATAAACACATGTCCTTGGCCCTGAATAGGACTGGCAGAAGCATTGTGTACTCCTGTGAGTGGCCTCTTTATATGTGGCCCTTTCAAAAGGTGAGATAGTGAGCCCAGAATTCAATAGAACTGTACTGATCGATAGAACTTGACAACAGCTGGGCGCGGTGGCTCAAGCCTGTAATCCCAGCACTTTGGGAGGCCGAGGCGGGTGGATCACGAGGTCAAGAGATCGAGACCATCCTGGTCAACATGGTGAAACCCCGTCTCTACTAAAACTACAAAAAATGAGCTGGGCATGGTGGTGCGTGCCTGTAATCCCAGCTACTCAGGAGGCTGAGGCAGGAGAATTGCCTGAACCCAGGAGGCGGAGGTTGCGGTGAGCCGAGATCGCGCCATTGCACTCCAGCCTGGGCAACAAGAGCGAAACTCCATCTCAAAAAAAAAAAAAAAAAAAAAAGAACTTGACAACAAAGGAAACCAAGGTCTCCTTCCAAGTCCACTGTTACTTAGTATCATCCTACCATCTCTGCCAGGTACCAACCACTTCTTACCATCCCCATTGCTGTAATTATAGTCTAAGCTACCATCACCTGGAAAGTCATCCTTGTGTCTTCCCCTTTATTTCACCATTTGTGTCCTATTAACAGTCCTTCCACCATTATCTCTAAAATATCTCCTGAATCAGCCCACTTCCTTCCATGTCCACTACAGGCACCCTGGCCTTCCAAGCTACTATTGGCTTTCACCCAGACTGCTGTGACAGCCTGATCTCTCTGCTTCCACTCTGTCCCCACCCCCATCTATTTTCCAAGCAGCACTAGAGTTATCTTATTAAAATGTAAATATCAGGGTTTTTTTAGAAAGAAAAATTCCCAAGACATAGCAGTTATAAAAAATATAAATGGCATCATCAGTTTCCTGCTTAAAACCCTAACTGGCTTCCAATTGCACTTGGAATGAAACCAAACCACTAATCCAGCCCTTTCCTGCCTCCCCAAAGTCCAAATGGTCATAGCTCTTTCCCTCGCTGTACTGGTTTTCTGTCTCTCAATACTGCAAGCTTATTGCTGCCCCAGGGCCCTTATACTTGCTTTTTTTCTGCCTGGAGCATTTCTTCCCCAAAGATTTTTAAGGGCCAGGCTTCTTAACATTGAAGTCTCAGATCAAATGCCACATATGCAGACAGTTCTTCTCTACTTTAAAATAGCCCTCTGTCCATTCATTCTTCATCCCATTAACCTGTTTAATTTCCTTCTCAGAGTTCTTCACTATTTAGAAGTATTTGTTGACTTGTTACCATGTCTTCCCACTAGAGTGTAAGTTTCATGAGGGCAGGGACTCATGAAAGTCTGACTTTGACTATATCCCTAGCATTTGGTTAAGCATTGAATATTTATGGAATGAATCCTTATTATTTCCTTGTTATCTCTGCAAAATAGTCTTTTTTCCTTAGCATCTTAAACCTGGTATCCCACCTGCCTATCTACAAACTTTTTTTTTTTTTAAGATGGAGTCTCCCTCTGTTGCCCAGGCTGGAGTACAGTGGCGCAACCTTGGCTCACTGCAACTTCCACCTCCTGGGTTCAAGCGATTCTCCTGCCTTAGCTTCCCAAGTAGCTGTGATTACAGGCGCATGCCACCACATCTGGCTAATTTTTGCATTTTTAGTAGAGACAGGGTTTCACCATGTTGGCCAGGCTGGGCTCAAACTCCTGACCTCAGGCATCTGCCTGTCTCAGCCTCCCAAAGTGCTGGGATTACTGTGCCTGGCCTCTACAAACTTTTTATTCCATTAACAAAATATATGCCTAGGATTTAAGTTTTCTTAATGCTTGATGGAGTCCTATGTTAATTTTGCACCTTTTAATTTTACTCATTAAGATCATTTTAGTTCTGATTATAGAAGTAAAGTAACTATAAGGGATTTCAAGTTATATGGCCTATTTCTGAAGCAAACTTCTTAACAGTGAAAGTTCCTTATAATAAGGGTTTAAACCTCCTCAGGGAGACCTTCAATCTGTGAACTCATGAGAAGGCTACAAGTGCCTCCTTTAAACTTGACTGTTTTCATCGCACAAGGATGTTGGTAGAAAGTAAACAGAAGAGTTACATCTGTTTTCACAGCCCAATTACACAGAAATCCGACAGTACTGCAATCACTGGCGAAATTATGCTGACATTGATGATTCCTGGAAAAGTATAAAGAGTATCTTGGACTGGACCTCTTCTAACCAGGAAAGAATTGTTGATGTTGCTGGACCAGGGGGTTGGAACGACCCAGATATGGTAAAAACTTGAGGCTTCCTTGTTCAAGACCCTGCAGTAGGTCTGTTTCCTATCTGACATTCAAGGTAGAGGTAAAGTTCCTGGGAGGAGGCTTTCTGTGAGAGTACTTAGAGCAGGATGCTGTGGAAAATGGCTTCTCCATATGGGTCATCTAGGTAACTTTAAGAATGCTGGCCGGGCGCGGTGGCTCATGGCTGTAATCCTAGCATTTGGGAGGCCGAGGTGGGTGGATCACCTGAGGTCAGGAGTTCAAGACCAGCCTGACCATCATGGTGAAACCCCATCTTAAAAAATAATAAGAATAAAAATTTAAAAAAAAAAAAAAAAAAAAAAAAGGATGTTTCTGGCCAGGCGCGTGGCTCACACCTATAATCCCAGCACTTTGGGAGGCCGAGGCAGGTGGATCACGAGGTCAAGAGATCGAGACCATCCTGGTCAACATGGTGAAACCCGTCTCTACTAAAAAAAAAATTCAAAAATTAGCTGGGCATGGTGGCACATGCCTGTAATCCCAGCTACTTGGGAGGCTGAGGCAGGAGAATTGCTTGAACCCAGGAGGCAGAGGTTGCGGTGAGCCGAGATCGCACCATTGCACTCCAGCCTGGGCAACAAGAGCGAAACTCCGTCTCAAAAAAAAAAAAAAAAAAGAATGTTTCCTCTTCTCCTTTGAATTATTTCATTCTTTGTCTCAGTTAGTGATTGGCAACTTTGGCCTCAGCTGGAATCAGCAAGTAACTCAAATGGCCCTCTGGGCTATCATGGCCGCTCCTTTATTCATGTCTAATGACCTCCGACACATCAGCCCTCAAGCCAAAGCTCTCCTTCAAGACAAGGATGTAATTGCCATCAATCAGGACCCCCTGGGCAAGCAGGGGTACCAGCTTAGACAGGTAAATAAGGGGTATATATTTTAAGATGGTTTACATACGCAATACCAAGTTTGTCTTGGGCCTAAATCTATTTTTTTCCCCTTGCTCTTGATGTTACTTTCAGTAATAAGGTTTTTTGCTAGAACCATTATTTCTAAAATAATGCTGCAGGATCATTTTAATTTTTCCTACAAATGCTTTGATAGTTCTGACATTAAGAATGAATGCCAAACTAACAGGGCCACTTATCACTAGTTACAAATCAATCACACTTATTTTCTTGGTTTTTCAGGGAGACAACTTTGAAGTGTGGGAACGACCTCTCTCAGATTTAGCCTGGGCTATAGCTGTAATAAACCGGCAGGAGATTGGTGGACCTCGCTCTTATACCATGGCAGTTGCTTCCCTGGGTAAAGGAGTGGCCTGTAATCCTGCCTGCTTCATCACACAGCATCTCCCAGTGAAAAGGAAGCTAGGGTTCTATGAATGGACTTCAAGGTTAAGAACTCATATAAATCCCACAGGCACCGTTTTGCTTCGGCTAGAAAATACAATGCAGAGGTCATTACAAGATTTACTTTAAAATCTTTATTTTGGGCCAGGCTTAGCGGCTCACACCTGTAATCCCAGCACTTTGGGAGGCCAAAGGCAGGCAGATCACTTGAGGTCAGGAGTTTGAGACCATCCTGGAACATGGTAAAACCCTCTCTACCAAAAATACAAAAATTAGCCAGGCATAGTGGCATATCCATGTAATCCCAGCTACTCTGTAGGCTGAGGCAGATTACGTTGAACCTGGGAGGTGGAGGTTGCAGTGCGCCGAGGTCATGCCACTGCACTCCAGCCTGGGCAACAGAGCAAGACTCACATCTCAAAAAAAAAATTGTATTTCCTTGAATAAAATTTTCCAAAGTTGAAACTTTATGTAGGAATAAAATCATTAAACCCACTCATTCAAATACCCATCCCCCTTATTGAGATTATCTCCCCAATTATCAAAATGTGTAGCATATTTAGCTACAAAAAGCTGAACATCACTAAGACTGAAGTGTAACAAAAAGGATATATAATTTGTAAATTTGTCTTTTATGATTCCTCCACTGACTGGTAAGTTTGCCCAGACATAGTGGCTCACTGCAGTCCCAGCACCTTGAAATGCTAGGTGGGAGGTTCACTGAAGGATAGGACTTCCAGACCAGCTGGGCAACAAAGCGAGACCCCCATCACAAAAACTAAAATCTAGCCAGTGTGGTGACAGGCACCTATATAGTCCCAGCTGCTCAGGGGCCTGAGGCAGGAAGACCACTTGAGCCTGTGAGCTCAAAGCTGTAGCAAGCTCTGATCCATGCCACTGGTTCAGCACTCCAGCCTGCACAAGAGGAGACCCTCAAAAAAAAAAAAAAAAAAAAAAAAAAAAAAATCTGGGAGTTTCATACACCAGAAAACCTATTCTTTGTAGTTATTTTGGTATGATAAAAATGTCTACTTTAAAATATGAAGGGGAATGTCAAAATGTTTAAAGGAGTATAAGACCAAGTCCATATGATACACATTACAGTGCACTGTGTCTGGAGAATAATGACTATTATACCAAAGGTCTGAGACTTAGCAAAAAAAACTTAAATCCACTATGAATGTGTTACTGACTTCTCCCTATTTGCCTGCAATGTGTCTACTTACATGATAACCAGTAACCACTGCATAACGGCAAACTGTATCTATCTCATAAAGATCCTAGTGATTTAATTGCCAAATTAGGTAATACCAGGAAGAGGCATAAATTTCCCCATAGGCGGAATTGTGCTGATGGCTCAAGCTTATTCCCTCCCAAAAGATAAACCGCAAACAAATGAAGTGAACATAAACTCAAGATTTTATTGTCTTCATAAAAGATGACACTTAGAACTGGATCACTTGGCCCTGTAACAGAACAGAAAAAGTTTAGTTTTGTATTTTGCCACAAACTACAGCCCCATCAAGAACATTATCTGTTCTTAAAATGTTCACCATGCTATATTAAGCTTCCTCATTCTTCCTTTCCTCCTTGTAGCAAAAGACCTCACAGATCTAGTATTTTTAGAGGATTACCCCTGAGCTCTATGTCACAATAAATGAATGTTCAGCTTTTCAGATAATAAAGCTATACGGAAAAGATTGCACCTTCTATCCATAATTATATACCTTTCTCTTCTTATCTCCTCCCAATTCAAAATGCTTGCATCTTTTAATAGCCAGCATTCTCTTAGATCTGCAGTTGGGCTCAACGCACTCGAGCCTCAGCACAATCTTCTTTGTAGTTTTAGCCTGAAAAAAAATTAAAGCCTTAATAAATAACTGCAGAAGATCACTTTCTTCAAATGACTAAGTACTATTTAAAGCAAAGCATTGCAAATAATAGTTGCCCCACTTAGTATATTCTTACGCTATGTGGAGAAAACAATCTAAATATCAGTGCATTCAAGAGAAAATGTATACTAAAAAAAAAAAAAATAAAGAGAAAATGTAATAGCAAAGATGGCACATCATCCAGTTAACAAGTTTGAATCCAAACCCCATTCAGGTCAAACAACCTAGAGCTTCCTATCAAATGGACAACTCATCTTGCAACCTTGAACTTGTGTTCTTTAATCTCAACAGTTTGTGAGGCTGAGGCAGGAGGATCGCTTGAGCCCAGGAGTTTTGAGACCAGCCTGGGCAACACAGTGAGAACCCTGTCTATATAAAGATCACTAAATTCAGCAAGGCACAGTGGCTCACGCCTATAATCCTTGCACCTTGGGAGGCTGGGGCGGGTGGATCACGAGGTCAGGAGTTCAACACCAGCCTGGCCAATATGGTGAAACCCTGTCTCTACTAAAAATACAAAAATTAGCTAGGTATGGTGGTGCGTTCTTGTAATCCCAGCTACTCAGGAGGCTGGGGCAGGAGAATTGCTTGAGTCAGGACCTGGAAAGTGGAGGTTACAGTGAGCCGAAATGCACTCCAGTCTAGAATAAAAACTGTACACTGTTCTCAAAAAAAAAAAAAAAAAAAAAAAATCACTGAATTCCAAGACTACCTACAATTATGTCTAGAGTTTATGTACATTCAACTGATTTAACTCCAAACTACTCTCTCCACTAATACTTAATGTTTTTGTTCTTTTAACTTAAACAGAACTATTGTTTACAAGTTTTAGATTTACCAAAAAATTTCAAACATGCTAGAGTTCTCTAAACCTCACAACCAGTTTCTCATCTTACATTAGTATGACTCATTTGTTGCAATTAACAAACCAACACTGATGCCTTATTAACTCAAGTACATACTTTTTTTTTTTTTTTTTTTAAGATTTCCGTATGTTTCCCTAATGTCCTTTTTCTGTACTGGGACCGCATCCAGAACACCACATAACATTTAGTCATCACATCTCTACACCCCTTTGGCTGTGGCAGTTTCTCAGACTTTTTGACAATTTCAGAACTACTGGTCAGGTATTTTGTAAAATGCCCCTCTTGGGATTTGTTCTTTTTTCTCATGATTAGATGGGCTTATGGAGTTTTAGGTTTAAATGTCATTTTCATCACATCAAGGGTATATATCTTTTTTTTATTTTTATTTTTTTATTTTTATTTTTTATTTTTATTATTTTTTTTTTTTGAGACGGAGTTTCGCTCTTGTTACCCAGGCTGGAGTGCAATGGCGCGATCTCGGCTCACCGCAACCTCCGCCTCCTGGGTTCAGGCAATTCTCCTGCCTCAGCCTCCTGAGTAGCTGGGATTACAGGCATGTGCCACCATGCCCAGCTAATTTTTTGTATTTTTAGTAGAGACGGGGTTTCACTATGTTGACCAGGATGGTCTCGATCTCTTGACCTCGTGATCCACCTGCCTCGGCCTCCCAAAGTGCTGGGATTACAGGCGTGAGCCACCGCGCCCGGCTAAGGGTATATATCAAGATGACTCATTACTGTTGATGTTAACCTTGATTACCTGGCTGAGGTAGTGCTTGTTAGGTTTCTCCACTGTAAAGCTTTCTTCCCTCCCTTCTCTTTTCCATACTCTTGGAAAAGCTCAAAATTAAGGAGTAGTTAGGTACCCTCCTTGAGGATGGGGTATCTACATAAATTACACAGAATTCTTCTACATGGGAAATATGCCTCATCTAATTTTTCCACCATCTCAAGCATTTTTTCTTTGGGGTACGAACAATCCAATTACTTTCTTTAAGTTACTTTAAAATATGCAACCTAAGTTATTAGTGACTTTTAGTCACCCTGTTGTACTATGAAATAGTTGGTCTAATTCATTCTATTTTTGAACCCATTAACCATCCCCACCTCCCCCCACTACCCTTCCCAGCCTCTGGTAACCATCCTACTCTGTCCGAGTTCACTTGTTTTCATTTTTAGATCCCACGAGTGAGAACACGTGTCTTTAATGTGCCTATTTCACTTAACATAATGATCTGCAGTTCCACCCATGTTGTTATAAATGACTGGATCTCATTCTTTTTATGCCTGAATAGTACTCCATTGCATATAGATACATTTTCTTTATCCATTCATCCCCTGATGGACACTAAGGCTGCTTCCAAATCTTAGGTATTATAAACAGCAGTGCAACAAACACAGGAATACAGTTATCTCGGTGATATACTGATTATTTTCTTCTAGGTATATACCCAGCGGTGGGATTGCTGGATCATGTGGTAGCTCAATTTTTAAATACTCCATTTTTTAATAAGCTTGCCCCTTTAGCCAGAGTTTTGCTGCTGCTGCTGCTAGTTTGCAGTTCTTAATAGGCCAAAACCTACTTGGAAGCTCTTTGTCTTCTTAAAAAGTTATCCAAATGTGAAGAGGTATAAAAATGCACTCCTTCTGCCATCCTGAGATCAAACGACTTACGGCACCCAAATGAGCACTGAAGGAATTGCTTATTACTTTCTGGAGCTAAACTGCACAAGAAGCCAAGTGTCAAAAGAAAGGCTGTGTTGGAGGGAATGCTCTGCTCCAGGCATCGTCCTAATTAATTACTTTAAGGGTTAGCCAAATCACCTAAGGTCTGACAATAAACAAGCTCAAGAATGCTGAATTCAGGAGGCCAGCAGACAGGCCTAAATGGCTATTTTAAGACATTTTAAGACTTCATGAGACAGGCAGCTAACTGCAGGTTTCTGTGATGAGAAACAATAGAACAATTATTAGTGCAACCAACAGTCCAGGATTCAGACATGATGACAGATAAGGAACAAGGCAAATTAAAGGATTTACCCGTGTACTCACACTTCAGTTCTTAGGAAAGCAGGGCACACTCCTCGATTTTTTGCCTCTTCAGAAAGGAAAGGACAAAAAACCGTAAACACTGAAATAGGGACTAGTCAGACCTGGGTTGCATTCCCAGATCCACTGCCTACTAGTTCACTGCAGTCAACTGTGAAAACTTCGCTGAAACTAACGCTATCCCTGTATCATGGAGTGTATGGACCAGAGACAAGTGCACATCCTTACCGCAATTAAGTGGAAAAATCAAATAGTAATTACCACTCACCTTTTTCCGGAAAATCGGCTTAGTTTGCCCACCATAGCCACTCTGCTTCCTGTCATAACGCCGCTTTCCTGGGAAAACGAATTGGTATTTGTTATAAAATACGGAAGATCAGTAAGGAAGTCTTAGAGGTTTTATCTTAATTTCGCAGCATAAATATTAACTCTCAAGCCAGGCGTGGGGAAGAGATTTGGACTCGTATGTTGCTCTACAAATGTCACCACATTGGCACTAAATTACGTGGAATCCATCTTACCCTGGGCATACAGAGAATCCTTGCCCTTCTTGTACTGTGTCACTTTGTGGGGTTGGTGCTTGCCACACTTCTTACAGAAAGTCCGGCGGGTTTTAGGAACGTTCACCTAGTGAAGAAACCATTAAGAACGTGCAGTTATTTAACCACAATGATACAATGCCCTGACCCAGCTAAAGCTGAGACACTCCACGAGGACTCCTCAGTACACGCTACCTCTAACTAAAGGGTGGGCCAGCCCCATGTGCTTGAAGCCGAGCTCCCTCCCTGCGTCGAGGCCCAAAGAGAGATCTATCTTATTAACTCCACCCCCGGCTAACTACCTCTCTGAACCCATCACTTCAGTTCCTGGCCCGGCAGCCCGGTCCCTTTAGGATTGATCCCAGCAAGACTGGGTTGCTCTGGTATATCGACTCCACATAGGAGCGTGGGCCCATCCCGGCACTGCACCGTCGACGAAATGGGGAAAGATTAGGCTGGATGTTACACGGCCCCCAACCAGAGACTCCTACCATTTCTGCGTGAGCGCTACCGGCACGGAAAGAAAGAGGCCAGACCAGAAACGGAAGTACATAGGAGGTTCTTGATCGCACTTCCTCATGGGAGTCCGTAGGAGCAATCATAGAGTGTAAGGCTCAGCGCAGCGCCCTCCGGCGTTGAGAGGACTCAGTTCGGAGCCGCGAGCGGGAGCTTAAGGAAGGACTACGCCTAAAGGGTGGTCCACTTGCCCCGACTTCCTCCCGCCCCGCAGCTTTGCAACATTTCGTCTCGTTATCTCTTTTCAGGGACGCTGCTACGTAATAGCGTTCAGTGAAGGGAGCAGTGCTTTTCCAGATCCTCTGGCCTCCCCGTCCCCAAAGGAAGCCAGGACTAGGGTCGAACGGAGGGGTCCTCCACCTCCACGTTCCATTCGTGTTCCACCTCAAGGTCACTGGGAACACCTTTTACAGCAAACTGCTGGTTCAGTGAAGGCCTGGAGGAAGCAAATTGCTCCAGTTCATCTATCACATGGCCAGTTGTTCCATTCAACAAATGGTTATTGAATGTCCAGTATGTGTCAGGCACTGTTCCAGGGGAGGAATACAGTAATCTAATAGGCTTATAAATGTACAGTTATGAACTAAGTACTTTGAGGAAAACGAACAACGGCCTTAAAGCAGCACCCTTCTGTTAAGGGAGTAAGTCAGTTGCTCTAGGTTCTGAAAAGTGACACTGAAATTTTTCGGCTTCTGTAATAGCAATCACCAAGCCTAGAAGTAGAAAGTATCTAGCGGCTTTTCCCTTCCTTGCATACCTGGCAGAAGGCATGTACTAGGTTTCAGGAGAGTCCAGCATACAAAGACTGCAGAATGCTAAGCATTTTAAGCCGATTGTGTCATACAATTCTCATAGTAATTCTAGGAGACAGGTGGTACAATTATTCCCATTTTACAGATGAAGCAATTGAGGCCATAGGATGTTAAATGATTTGCCCAGTGTCAACAGTATTTAGTGAATCTAGGATACAACCCCAGGTAGACTGAATCCAGAGCCTGGGTTCCTTTACCATTTTAAAATACTGCTGTTGTGGCCTGGTAATTATCATAGCTAAAAAATTACAGCACACTTACTATATGCCAGGCATTCTCCCAACCACCTTGTATACTACCCCTTTTAATCCTGAGAGCAACCCCAGGAGGTATGTACCAGTATTAGTATTTAACACGTTAGGAAACTGGAACACAACAGATGTTAAATTCACTTACCCTGGCTGGGCACAGTGGCTCACACCTGTAATCCCAGCACTTTGGGACGCCGAGGCAGGCAGATTACCTGAAGTCGGGAGTTCGAGACCAGCCTGAACAACATGGAGAAACCTCGTCTCTACTAAAAATACAAAATTAGCCAGGCATGGTGGCATATGCCTGTAATCCCAGCTAGTTGGGAGGCTGAGGCAAGAGAATCGCTTGAACCTGGAAGGCAGAAGTTGCAGTGAGCCGAGATTGTGCCATTGCACTCCAGCCTGGGCAACAAGAGCAAAACTTTGTCTCAAAAAAAAAAAAAAAAAAGTTCACTTACCCCAAGTCAAACAGGTGGTTATTTTTTGTGGAGCTGGAATTTGATCCTAGGTAGTGTAACACTACATCCTTGCACTTCACCACTACATCATACAAAGGAAGCAGGGGCGTCTGCAGTGTATATGACGGTGAGGAGACGGAATTGAGCTGAGGCACAGAAGGTGGCAGTGGAATAGGGGCTGAAGAACCATGAGAGTCTGGGGTATCTTGCTTGCATAACCGTCTAGGAACATGCATGGGTCCAGAGCTGACACTCTGATCACCCCTTTTTTTGTTAGGTAGTCTCTGGGAATAAGATAATAAAAACATTACCACTACCTGCTACATTTCCTGAAAGTTTCTTTGCCAAACTGCAAGCATTTTCTTTTCCTTTCCAGATATTTAAGCAATCTTACTGGCCTTTGGGGGTTTATGTTAGTAACACGGAAATGTGAAGTCCATGAACATGGCTCCTCTTCATTTAACCAACCTTCGTTCTATTATACCTCGCTTTATATGGTTTTGTGGGGGTTTTGTTTGTTTTTGTTTATTTTAAAATATTTAATTGACAAAAATTGTTTATATTCAAGGTGTACAACATGATTTGATATGTGTATACACTGTGTAATGATTACCATAGTCAAATTGATTAACACATCCATCATCCATCACCATCCATAGTTACCATGGGGGTGGTGAGGACACTTAAAATCTGCTCTCTTATCAAATTTCAATAATACAGTATTATTAATTATGGTCACTATTTTGTACATTAGATCCCCACAGCTTATACATTCTATAAGTGAAGTTTGTACATCAATGCTGACACTGAGGTGGGAGGATCCTTTGAGCTGTTCTCTGTTTTGGACATGCTCCTGCTCATTAATTTCCCCTCAGACAAGGCACTCAGAACTGAATGCAGGACTCTAGGTGTGGTTTTGCTTTGCCTTCCTCTGTCTAGACATGTTACTTATATAAGGAAGCCTCAATGTCACCTTGGCTTTTGTTTGTTTGTTTGTTTGAGACAGAGTTTTGCCCAGGGTGGAGTGCAATGGCACAATCTTCACTCACCACAACCTCTGTCTCCCAGGTTCAAGCGATTCTCCTGCCTCAGCCTCCTGAGTAGCTGGGATTACAGGCATGCGCCACCACACCTGGCTAATTTTTGTACTTTTAGTAGAGTTCGGGTTTCACTATGTTGGCTAGGCTGGTCTCGAACTCCTGACCTCGTGATCCATTCACCTTGGCCTCCCAAAGTACTGGGATTGCAGGCATGAGCCACCATGCCTGGCTGTCACCTTGGCTTTTCTGGCAGCCATGTTAACTGACATGACATGTCTCTTGATTACTATCATCAAAAAACCCCTGAACTGTTTTCACAAATGCTACTGCTACTCCACTTTCTCCTGGAGTCATTTGAAGTTCAAATTTGGAGCCCAATTATGAGACATCACCTTTAGCCCTGGTAAAATACACTTTGTGGAATTTGGCTTCTCACACCTGGTGATCAAGACCTTTTTGGAAACTAATTGCCCTCTTCTGTCATCCAGCCTAGCACACAGAGCCTTGCACCATTCTTAGATAAACTGGGCTACTTTCTATATTTTCCTCAAAGGTCATCAATAAAAATGTTGAACAGGATAGCACCAAGAACAGAACCTTATATTGCACTGGGAATCTGTTCAGATGACACTCAGTTGTTCATTTGCGCTGAGTACAGTCCTCCTGTCAGTATGGACGAGTGTGCTAGGGGAGCGGTCATGGGCAGAGGGTGAAAAAGAGCCTACGTCTACATGCTCCTTTCCCTTGTGCTCCTTTCTCTCTCTTGTTTAGATCTCCTACTGGATGTCTATTACCTCCCAGTTCCCACCCCAAGATGTACCTTGAGAAGGGACAGGGCATGTGACAACAACTGGCATAAGACTGAACAAAAGAGGAGGGAAGGTGAATGCCTGTGGCCAACTCTCTGGCAGGTGAGTGGAGCAGCTATTGGGAGTGACTAGCCAAAGGATGTAAGTTGTCAATAAAGTAACGCAATCACACAACACATGCTGTCCATCTATCTTGTGCAAATGTGAGGATCAACCACTCTATCAGCATCCTACACAAATGCTTTAAACATTTTTGTTTAAAGTCATCTTGATGGCCAGGAGGGGTGGCTCACCCCTGTAATCCCAGCATTTTGGGAGGCCGAGGCAGGAGGGTCACTTGAGTCCATGAGTTTGAGACCGGTCTGGGCAACATAGTGAAACCCCATCTCCACAAAAAATACAAAAATTCGCCCAGCATGGTGATGCGTGCCTGTAGTCCCAGCTACTGCAAGGGAGGCTGAGATGAGAGGATTGCTTGCGCCCAGGAGGTGGAGGCTGCAGTGAGCCATGATCACTCCACTGCACTCCAGCCTGGGCTTCAAAGTAAGACCCTGTCTCAAAAAAAAAAGTCCCAGGGCCTTTGAGGGGGTGCGTGGCGAGGGGTTGGGGAGGGAACTTAAGAGGACGGGTCAACAGGTGCAGCAAATCACTGTGGCATACGTATACCTATGTAACAAACCTGCACCTTCTGCACATGTATCTGTTTTTTGTTGGTGGTGTTTTCGGTTTTTTAGACAAAATTAAGGAAAAAAATAAGGTCCTGTTGACTTACAAGTTGAGATGAACTTGTAGTGTGATCTGTGATCTGTTTCTACATTAGGTTACAGTGCATTGGGACAAGGAAATATGTCAGTGCCTGAGGTGTCGAGGTGGGCAGGCAGATCAGTTAGCACGGGCTCTACCCGTCCTGGTCTGCATTCAATACTGGCTGCCTTTCCTAGGAGAATCCCTGAGGGGAACATTGCAGTTGGAGCATAAAATAGGGGACTGTTGAGAAAACATCCAGACTTCAAGTGACACATCTAGTCTGCTTTACTGATTTACATGATTAAAGAGAAACCCCTGAGGCCAAATCTTAAATAGAGAAAATCAACATCCACAGAAATTGGGGAAGGGCACAAGTGTTTCTGTGGGCTTACGTTCCGACATTTTTATCTGTAGGAGAAAAAATGCTTTCTTAGAAAATGACTCAACAGGGGGAAGTCTTGTCTCTACCTCTGTCTGGTTCTGTCCTTTGGGGTCCCTTCGCTATCAAGTTCAACTGTGTGTCCCTAACACTTCTCTGCCCCGGAAGACAGGAGACTGGAGAAAAACGATCTTCCTGGCCAGTCTCTTTGTTCTGTCTATGCCAGCCCCCAGCATCTTTTCTCTTTCCTGTAAGACCCTCTCCCAGTGCTGACTGTCCTCGCAGTACTTTAGGTATGTTTTCCCTTTACCTCTGGGAGGGCAGCCTGATGACCTGTCTGCTCAGGCCAGCCCCATCTAGAGTCTCAGTGGCCCCAGTCATATTGAGAAGTTCTTTCAGAGACAAACTCAAGATAGCCTCAGAGGTCCCAAGCAAATGAAGGGCGGGGACAGTTGAGGGGGTGGAATAGGGACAGCAGCAGGGAACCAGATAGCATGCTGCTGAGAAGAAAAAAAGACATTGGTTTAGGTCAGGAAACAAAAAAAGGGAACTGAGTGGCTGTGAAAGGGTGGGGTTTGCTCAGACTGTCCTTCCTCTCTGGACTGTAAGAATATGTCTCCAGGGCCAGTGTCTGCTGCGATCAAGTCCCACCTTCCAAGTCCTGGCATCTCAATGCACCTGGGAAGCTACCTGCATTAAGTCAGGACTGAGGTGGGTCTGGGGTATGGCAGGGGCTGGGCAGCAGCAGCAATATACCTTTCTTGGGACCCCTAAAATCAGACAGAAAGCATGGCTGGTGCCATTTATCTGCTAGCAGAGGAGGCTGACGGAGGGTGGGAGTGTCATCAGCACAAGGCCCTGGCAGTCCCTTCTGGTGATCAGAGGGGCTGAAGGGGTCTTTTCCTATAAGGGCTGTGGGTGGAGGGAACAGGAAGAGAAAAATGTGACATGACATGACCATCCGAACAGGTAGCAAGTGTTAGAAAGTGGTACCTCTGCCAAACTTAGCGGAAAAGTAATATTGCAAGGAGCAGTTGGATAAAAACAAGCCCTTCTGCGAAATAGTGCTTGAAGACTCAATAGGGATACATGGGTCAATTAAGCCCTTAGAAAAAGAGATACTAAGAGGCAGATTCTCTGAGAACACGGAAAAAGCTCACGCTCCACGTTATGCAGTTGACCTCTGTGAGCTAGGGAAAGGCCTGGCTAGACTGGGGTGTAAGCTACCTGCCTTGATCTCTACCAGGCCAAATGTTGCCAGGATCAGAGCTGGCTTGTTGAAAAGACTGTGTTGAAGCTGTGCCAACCTCGTGGTAACAGTGGGTAAAAGAATGGGCCAGGAGAAAGCAGCTTGTGCCTCAGCCCAGACAGTGTGGCCAACCCCTGAGGTCGTGGCAAAGGTTTATTTCTCCTCTTACCATGGCCCTCCATGTGCATGTCTTGCTTTTCTCGTCTTCATTATTTCTCCTTCCCTCTCCTCCTCTCCATCCTCCTTCTCTTCCCACTGGTCCTCCTTTCTCTACCTGTATCCCCTCTTCATTATATCCTCCTCTGTTTTGTTGATTACCATAGACTCTGACATAGAGTTAGCACTTAATAAATAATTGCTGAATTGCATTGACTTTTTCTTATTCCTTTCTTCCCCTGCTCTTTCCCTTCTCCTTTCCCTTTCCCTTTCCTTCTCCCTGCTTGCCTAATATCTTCCCCATAAGGTGGTTGTGAACAATAAATGTGTAAATACCTATAAAGCATTTAAAACAGGGCCTGGCAATAGTAAGCGCTAGATCTCAGTATTTGCTATTTTTTTTACTCTGCCTCAGACCTGCCGATGTCCCACAGAGGGCCTACCTAGAGCAAATGATACGACATTTAGAATAAAAGTGATTGGTGACCCTGATCAAGACATCCTTACATGGGTTGCCCAGACTCCAAATGAAATTCTGATTTATTGGTGATCTGAGAGCATTGGAAACCCACCTCTCAAAGCTGAAAGTGTCTATCTCATGCCATCCATGTCTAGAGGCAGGGAAGCAGCAAAGCCAGTGGCTGGGGGGATCTACACAGCTCAGAGGCTGTCATCTTTCCTGCTAGTTGCATATTGGCTCTGTTCCTTCCCTCATTTTGCATGCCAAGTCCCAGAAGCAAGAGTGCTATAGCCTCTCTGGAGCCTCAGTTATTTGATAAAACATTGTCACTTTCCAAATAAGCCACCAAATGCAAATACTCATGGTAACTTAAAGCATTATACCCAAACAGTATCCCTTAGGGCTTCCCTATATATTCTGACTCCTTTTATATTCAAACTATTTAAACTGCTTGTTTGTGTTGCAGTCTCAATTTTCATTACGTATAGCTATTGATGTTTTTGTTTGGAATTTTTTTTTTTGAGATGGAATTTGCTCTTGTTACCCAGTCTGGAGTGCAACGGCTCGATCTTGGCTCACTGCAACCTCTGCCTCCTGGGTTCAAGTGATTCTCCTGCCTCAGCCTCCCAAGTAGCTGGGATGACAGGCATGTGCCACCACGCCCGGCCAGTTTTATATTTTTAGTAGAAACGGGGTTTCTCCATGTTGGTCAGGCTGGTCTCAAACTCCTGACCTCAGGTGATCTGCCCGCCTCGGCCTCCCAAAGTGCTGGGATTACAGGCGTGAGCCACCTTACCCAGCCTGGAATTCTTTGTAAACTTTTTATGGTGTGAACTAATGTAACTTTCCATCCACTTCTGGGGGATTGGTGCAAGTTTAAATTATCACTATGATTTGCTATTTCCACTCGAGAAAATTTCCTACAGAGTTTCCTTTCAGTGGACCAGACCCATAACAGGAAGTGACTTAGGTATAAAGGGAAGATACAGCTTTCGAAAACCAAAGTTTGGGTGTTCTCCAAAGAGTTAAAAGATACCCTTCTCTGCCCCCCGCAATGATCTGATTGCTGAGATCTGATTGCTAACTACTGAAAATAAGGAAGAACTAGAATTTTCAGTGACACAGTGCTCAACAAGAAGCTAGAAAAGAGGTCTTGATGTACTTGACTCCAAAGCTACTTGGTTATGCATGAAGCCATCAGGGGAGGGGAAGGAGGAGGGAGAACTCCTCTGAGGACCCTGAAACAATTGGGCCACGTGTAACTTTCAGTTTCTATGAGATTCATGTGCAGTGGCTGAGGGTGATCTGAGAGCTTTGGAAACCCAGAAGCTAACCAGGCTCTTCTCTCCACTCTTAGAAAGTTCTCACAGGATGTCTTTAGGATTATATTGGTTATTTGAATATCGAAGGGAAGCTCATCTCACTGCCTTACCTCCCTGAAATGAAAACAAACTGTAGTCTGTTAGCTCACCCTAGAAGAAGGAAATTCTAGAGTCAAGAGAAGTTAAGTTTTAGACAAGTTGGGGGTTGGAATTTACTGGAGTTTAAAATCATTGACTCAATGGAAAAAAAACACATTTGTCTGCAGCAAAATCAGAGTTTTAAAAATGATTAGAAATGGACCAGAAAAGAGACAAGGATAATGAGAAAGGGGGCTCTCTAAAACCATCTGCAGCTGAAATTGATAAAATGTTTCTGGAAACTATTTTGGCAGTATGTATCAAAATACAAAATGCACATAATTTTTAACTTGGGAAATGATGCTTGTATAGAGATCCTAATGACATGGGAAAATAATCAGGAATAATGTTAAATAAGAACCTTAGATTTTTTTTTTTTTTTTTTTGAAAAAGCTACCTTGAATGGATGGATGGATAGATAGATATTATTAACAATAGTAAATTGAGTGCAATATGATCTCAAATATGTTAAGAACACAAAGAAAAAAAAATGGAAGGAAATATGCCGAAATATTAATGTCTCTGGATAATGGGTTTATAATTCATTTTTTCTTTTTTATATCCCTGTACTTAACATATTTTCTACAATGAGAATATTTTATTTTACTTTATTTGGTTTTGTTTTGGGATGGGGTCTCCCTATGTTTTTCAGGCTGGCCTTAAACTCTTGGGCTCAAGTGGTCCTCCCATATCAGCCTCCTGAGTAGCTGGGACTACAGGTGCACACCACTGCACCCAGCAGTGCTGCTTTGATATCGATGGAAAATAAATAAATAAAATGTTTAAGCCAAGGAAAACAAAAACTAGGTTGAAAAAGAAGGACAAAGGGGCACACAAGTCCAGAATGAAAGACAGACACCCCAGCAGTCACCCTCAGAGCAGAGGGAGAATATTGAAATTATTACCACCAGGCCAGGCGCTGCGGCTCAGGCCTGTAATCCCAGCACTTCGGGAGGCCGAGGCGGGTGGATCATGAGGTCAAGAGATCGAGACCATCCTGGTCAACATGGTGAAACCCCGTCTCTACTAAAAAAAAATTCAAAAATTAGCTGGGCATGGTGGCACGTGCCTGTAGTCCCAGCTACTCGGGAGGCTGAGGCAGGAGAATTGCTTGAACCCAGGAGGCGGAGGTTGTGGTGAGCCGAGATCGCGCCATTGCACTCCAGCCTGGGTAACAAGAGCGAAACTCCATCTCAAAAAAAAAAAAAAAAAAAGAAAGTATTACCACCGATCTGATCTGGCACTGACGATAAACTTGCAGATTGGCTCTCTGGCTCTCCTTCCATCATCAGTTGGCCAGAATCTATTGAAGCTAGTGCAAGACAAAAAGAGACAATGAATCACAGAGACCTAGAAGTTTCCAAAACCACAAAAGAAAAATGTAAAATACTACTAAAAACATAAAGCCAGGCACGATGGCTCAAGCCTGTAATCCCAGGATTTTGGGAGGCCGAGGCAAGCATAATGGTGTGCACCTATAATCCCAGCTACTCAGGAGAATCGCTTGAACCCGGATGGTGGCGATTGCAGTGAGCCAAGATTGCGCTACTGCACTCCAGCCTGGACGACAGAGCGAGACTCTGTCTCAAAAATAAATAAATAATATGAACTACTGTGGAAGAACCAGAGAGCCCTAAGATCTCTTGTAAATGACTATAGCAGGAGAATTTCCCTGGTCTGCATGCAACCACAAAACTGATTTTGACTTGAAGTCTTCATCACAAATTTGGTCCCCTCTAGCCCTGACTATGAAGCTTATCATAAAATAATTAGGTTTCACTGAGACCAGAACAAAACAATCTTGGGAATTTAACAAGATTAATTAATTAGGTTGCTTTGTTGCTGTGGTTATGAAATTTTAAAGAAGACTTCTCTTCTGGTTCCAAGGCCAAGGGATTCTCAATTGAAATCTCAATTAGAACCTGAAGGATGCTTCTTGGGACTGGGAAGAGATTTTCTGTAGGCCAAATTTAGCCTCCCACTAGAGATAGTTGATAATTCTACCACATTTCATAGTGAAGCATCAGGAAGACAGGACTGAAAAGGCAAGAAGAAATGATGCAAAGTGCATAGTCCAACATAAGCTGGACCTGGGTTTCCCACTTTGTCTAAGTAAGTGAGAATTCATTCTGAGATTAAAAAAAAAAAAAAAACACAATCATGTTCACAGCAGCATTGTTTATCATTGAAAACAAACAATCTGGGCCGGGCGCGGTGGCTCAAGCCTGTAATCCCAGCACTTTGGGAGGCCGAGGCGGGTGGATCATGAGGTCAAGAGATCGAGACCATCCTGGTCAACATGGTGAAACCCCGTCTCTACTAAAAATACAAAACATTAGCTGGGCATGGTGGCGCGTGCCTGTAATCCCAGCTACTGAGGAGGTTGAGGCAGGAGAATTGCCTGAACCCAGGAGGCAGAGGTTGCAGTGAGCCGAGATCGCGCCATTGCACTCCAGCCTGGGTAACAAGAGCGAAACTCCATCTGAAAAAAAAAAAAAAAAAAAAGGAAAGAAAGAAAACAAACAATCTAAATGCCCATCAACAGAAGAATGAATAAATTGGAATGTATTCATCATGTAGAATATTTTATGCATATAAAAATGAATTAAACATATGAAGTAGAACTACCCAAATAAATAAATCCTAACATATTATATTGAGGGGAAAAAAGCAAGTTGCTGAAGAATATGTTAAAAAAAAAAAAAAAAAAAGAATTTTTTTTTTTAAGACAGAGTTTCGCTCTTGTTGCCCAGGCTGGAGTGCAATGGCACAATCTCAACTCACTATAACCTTCCCCTCTCAGGTTCAACCGATTCTCCTGCCTCAGGCTGCTGAGTAGCTGGGATTACATGTGCCCACCACCACACCTGGCTAGTTTTTGTGTTTTTAGTAGAGACCGGGTTTTACCACGTTGGTCAGGCTGCTCTCGAACTCCTGACCTTAGGCGATCCACCCTCCTCAGCCTCCCAACGTGCTGGGATTACAGGCGTGAGCCACCGCGCCCGGCTATATAGAAATTTTAAACATGTAAACCAATACTATATATCTTTTATAGATAATTACATCTGTAATAATATGAAAACATGCCTAGGAATGATAAACACCAAATTCAAGATATTGGTGATCTCTAAGTAGGGAGAAGACTAAAATTGTGGAGTACATAAAGGGGTCTTGATTATATCGATAGTATTTCAGTTCTTCACATCTGAGGCAATATGGCACAATGTTAGGATTCTGTAGAGCTAAGCAGTGAGTCCATGATTGTAATGTTATATTCTCTGTAATTTCTATTTGAAATATTTCATAATATAAAACAAAGTATATTTGAGGCCAGTTGTGGCAGCTCATGTCTGTAATCCCCACAATTTGGAAGGCTGAGGCAAGAAGATCGCTTGCATCCAGGAGTTTGAATACAGCCTAGGCAACAAGGTGAGTCCCCTGTCTCTACAAAAAATTGAAAAATTAGCTTGGTGTGGTAGTGTATGCCTGTAGTCCCAGTTACTTGAGAGGCTGAGGCAGGAGGATTGCTTGAGCCTGGGAGGTGGAGGCTGCAGTGAGGGGTGATCCTGCCACTTCACCCCAACCTGGGCGACAGAGTGAGACCCTGTCTCAAAAAAATAGAAGGTATATTCGATCGAAGTTTTATATTCACAGTAAGCAATAAGAACGCTAGGGACAGAGAAGAGTGGATATTCTACCTAAACACTGTGCTTTCATTCCATCAACAATAAAACGTCCAGAAAAGGTAACAAGTGATTCTAGAAATTCATTAGTTAGACAGAATCTCCTTGGGGATGATTTAAAGAGGAAAATGTAAGAAAACCCAGCAAGACTAAGAAGAGTCCTCATGTGGAAAAACCTATACTTGACAGTTAACAGGGACAGATCATCCTTACCAGCCTGGAGGAATATTGCAGAAGAAAGAGCCCAGGATCTTGAATACTGTCTTATCTCCTGTATTTACCACCATTTCCTCTCTTGCTGAATATTCCTAGAAAACGGAGAGGAGTTTGTCACAACTGCCCTTTGATGATAGCCATGGAGAATGACAGAGGCCCCAAGGTAGTTGGCATCAACCTCATCAAAGACCGAAATGCCAACAAACAAAAATCCCTCCAGTAGGCAATGAAACACCACAAAAACAGCAGGGGCTATAGATGATATAGCAAGGGCTATAGATGGATGAGGTTGGACAAGTCATTTAACCTACATGAGTGTCAGTTGCCTCATGTGTTTGTTGTGAGGAATAAATGAAATAATGCATGTAAAATACCTGACAGGTAGAAGTCACTGAAGGGAACAGAAGTTTCCTTCCATCCCCCTAAGAAAAGACGGAATGGCCAGAATCTCCCTAGCCAATTAGTACTTTAAAGGAGAAATCAAGAGAAAACACTACTTCTTGGATATTTTGGCTAAGTAGTCATTTGAAGTACAGTTGACTGGTTATTTTAAGTAGCATCTCATGAACTCTTCCCAATCATAGGCTGGCTGTGTAGTTTTCTGAATTTTGCTCTGGCATTATTCTTTTTTTTTTTTTTTTTTTTTGAGACTCTAGGCTGGAGTGCAGTGACACGATCTTAGCTCACTGCAACCTCTGCCTCCCAGGTTCAAGCAATTCTCCTGCCCCAGCCTCTCGAGTTGCTGGGACTACAGGCATGCACTACCACATCCAGCTATGTTTCATTTGTTTGTAGAGACAGAGGTCTCACTTTGTTGCCTAGGCTGATCTTAAATTCCTAGATGCAGGTGATCTTCTTGCCTCGCCTTCCAAAGTGCTAGTGCCAAATTAGCCACCACACCTGGCTACTTTTTTGTATTTTTTTTTTTTTTTTTTTGAGACGGAGTTTCACTCTTGTTACCCAGGCTGGAGTGCAATGGCGTGATCTCGGCTCACCGCAACCTCCGCCTCCTAGGTTCAGGCAATTCTCCTGCCTCAGCCTCCTGAGTAGCTGGGACTACAGGCACGCGCCACCATGCCCAGCTAATTTTTTGTAGTTTTAGTAGAGACGGGGTTTCACCATGTTGACCAGGATGGTCTCGATCTCTTGACCTCGTGATCCACCCGCCTCGGCCTCCCAAAGTGCTGGGATTACAGGCTTGAGCCACCGCGCCCGGCTCTTTTTTGTATTTTTAGTAGAGACGGGTTTTCATCATGTTGGCCAGGCTGGTCTCTAACTCCTGACCTCGAGTGACCCGCCAGCCTCGGCCTCCCAAAGTGCTGGGATTACGGGCATGAGCCAGGCTCTATTATTCTTAACAGTATTTTATCTTATGAGATAGAAGCCAAAGATGGTTTAGTTTACTGATTCTGCAAGTGCTGTTTCTATTAATTTCTTGACATAGTCCAGTTTCTATGATGGCTGAACTCTTGTTAATAAGTTTTGTCTTTCTGAATTCTGCTGCTCCATAGGAAGATTGGAGGCTGCAAAAGGCGGCCATGTAAAATCTTTGCATTTATAGTTTAATAAAGAGAACATTATAACACTGGAACCCTATATTTTAAATGCAGAGCTCTGTGTTTATTATTTCTCCTCCCCCCTTTGATTTCTTTCTGTAAACTACAGTGGTGTGTGTGTGTGTGTGTGTGTGTGTGTGTGTGTTTGAGACATTTGTGTCACCTCCATTTCCACCCTTCACCCCAAGTGGGACTCAGGGTCAGCCCTCACTGTACGTATTTTGTGGTCAAATTGACTGTAGGCTACTGAAATTGTTTTTTTTTTTTTTAATTGGGGCCTTTACTGGCTCGGCATGGTGGCTCACACCTGTAATCCCAGCACTTTGGGAGGCCAAGGTGGGTGGATCACCTGAGGTGAGTTTGAGACCAGCCTGAGCAACATGGCAAAACCCCGTCTCTACTAAAAATACAAAAATTAGCCAGGCGTGGTTGCACATGCCTATAATCCCAGATACTCGGGATGCTGAGGCAGAAGAATTGCTTGAACTCAGGAGGCGAAGATTGCAGTGAGCTGAGATCGTCCCACTGCACTCCAACCTGGGCAACAGAGCAAGACTCCGTCCCAAAAAAAAAAAAAAAAGAAAAAAAAAAGGGTGAGGCCTTTCACAATAAGTACCCACAGAAGCTTTAGCCTCTAACTACTTTTTTTTTTTTTTCTTTTTGAGACAGAGTCTCGCTCTGTTGCCAGGCACCAGACTGTAGTGCAGTGGCACAATCTCGGCTCCCTGCAACCTCTGCCTCCCGGGTTCAAGCAATTCTCCTGCCTCAGCCTCCCGAGTAGCTGGGACTACTGGCGCACGCCACCACACCCAGCTAATTTTTGTATTTTTAATAGAGACGGGGTTTTACCATGTTGGCCAGGATGGTCTCGATCTCCTGACCTGGTGATCCGCCCGCCTCTGCCTCCCGAAGTGCTGGGATTACAGGCTTGAGCCACCGCGCCCGGCCCTAACTACTTTTTAACTCAGAGCTGTGCATTACACACTGACCTTCTGGAGGACTCAAAGATGGATGCCTTTCCTTTCACATTATTGGTTGATGGACCAGTGGCACCTAAGGAAGAACTACCACATTTTCAGGGTGTGTGAGTCTGGACTGGATCACAAGAAATAGGAGAAAAGCAGTCAAAGAAGGTGATACCAAATCATGGCAATTCTGGTAGATCTCTAGCTCAATGATCTAGAGGTGGAGGCCATTTTACCTTTTGCTCGGAGTGGCGATAGCTAGTGAGAGGCTTGCTTACTTCCTCATAGTCAGACCAGCACTAAACCATGCCCCAACACAGACACTTGAGAGAGAGGAAGACTTCCTCTTGTACAAACTGGATTTGTTCTAAAACAGAAAAAGAGTAGAGGCAGCTTCCATAAGGACCGGTCTTGTAGGAAGTAAGAGCAGGGGCCAAGACTGAAACAGATGGTAGGTCTAAGCAGGGAATGTATCCACCAACAGGCTGCAACAAAACTAAAGGTAAAATGCTGCCTGCGATTTACTCAGCTAAAAGAAGTATACCAGAAGTGGTTTCTTGGGATGCTTTTGACCCCATTTACTGGTCATGGTACTCAATTTGTTTAGGGCTTCATTTTTTATCCCATAATTTGAGTCTTTGATTGTGAAGAGGTACTTAATTATAATTTTCTACAGGAACAAATGTGGTATGATTACAGGGATCTCATGAGTTGGTAGTTCCTGAGAATAGAATAGTATTATTTGGTTACCACTACTCCTGAGTAAATGCATACTTGTAATGTTAAAATGAACCTCTTTGAGGTTGGAGCTAAAACTGAGTGTTAGAAAGGACTGATTGTTTGTAAACTCATCAATTTGTCACTCCAGTGAGAGACCATTTAAACCATGGAGTCAGGGTATGTGGCAGGATGGAGAAAAAGATTTGTGCACTTGCCCAATTTTTCTCAAAATCTAATTTACAAAATATTAAATTAATCCACCTCCAGAAGATAGTGACATACACATGGTAGATAAGTGGCAAAACGATTGTCCAGAACACCCCTGGTGCTCCTTTAACCTATTTTTGTCTCCCCAGTATGAGAATAGAACCTCTTACACCACAGGAAAGAGCAAAATAACAGTGTGCATAGCCCCCAGGTGTTGATAAAATTCACTCCCTTGCTTTCCTACTGTGAGCAATAATCTACTTAAAAACTACAAAAAAACTGCTGACTGTATTCATTCTGTTTCCATAGTGTCACCAAAAGCATAAGGAGTTTACTTCTTTTTCTTTTTTTTCTTTACTCAAATGCCTTAGGGGAAGGAGTTTACTTTAAAAAAAGATCCCACCTCCCATAGGAAAAACCCCTACCTCTAAGAAAACTTGAGTGGAGGACTGGTGACTTTTCATTACTTACTTCATGGTTTTTTTGTTTTGTTTTGTTTTGTTTTGTTTTGTTTTGTTTTGTTTTGAGACAGAGTTTCACTCTAGTTGCCCAGGCTGGAGTACAATGGCACAATCTTGGCTCACTACAACCTCCACCTCCCGGGTTCAAGCAGTTCTCCTGCCTCAGCCTCCCAAATAGCTGAGATTACAGGCACTCGCCACTAAGCCCAGCTAATTTTTGTATTTTCAGCAGAGACAAGGTTTCACCATGTTGGCCAGGCTGGTCTCGAACTCCTGACCTCAGGTGATCTGCCCGCCTGAGCCTCCCAAAGTGGTGGGATTACAGGCGTGAGCCATGGCATCCGGCCTAATGTTCTATTTTTATGACAGCATTTATTTTCACTTTATCTTTCCAATGAAAGTTCAGAATTAGTAATAATATAACACTGTGCATAAACTGTAAGTGAATAACTGATATGAAGTGTTGCTTGGTGTGAATTAAAAAACCAATGGTGACTTTCTGGGACTTTATTTGCCTTTCTGTATTTCGGTTACCTAAACTGAATCCTTCTGGAATATTGTAGGTTTGGGGAGGCTAAATAAATTGCATTTCATAAATGAACAGAGGTGGCATCTATATCAGAAAGACAGTTGCATTACTTTTGCATGATGCTGTCTAAAAGAACTTATTTAAGCTATATGGGGAAAATGCCAGAAAACAACAACTACCTCCCCACCAAAAAAATTATGTTTTCAATTTTAGAACAAAGCTTCTATCCTTTGTAGCTCAGTCAGTGAATGTGGGCAAAATCAGTTGGGCGGCAGTTAGTGTGTGTCCATAACTGCAGGTGCAGCCTCCATATCCTTATTAGTCCCCTTGGTTGCAGACCCCAATGGGACAATGTTTGAAAAATTACATTCGCTATCTAGGAAATTGGGAACTGAAAGTTCAATATCTGCCTCAGTGGACTTCTGGCACCTGCATTATCCCTTCTGGGGATATCAAGATCAACAGCTGCACAGATACTTTTGCTTTTCACAGATTCTACATATATCTTATAAAGGTGAATAGTGTAAAGCTACCTCTACACCTTACCAAGCACACAGGTATGTGCCATTTAACATTTAGACCATTCCATTGCCTTTTTCAAGAACCCAGTTTATATGAGCTCACAATATCAAACCAATCCCCCCAATTCAGTGTGCATCCATTATATCTGAAACCTGACAGAGGTGGGGGCTGTGGGAGGAGGGTGGTAGGAAGAAATTATTTTGTTAACTGTGCACATTTTTGTTCCATTTGAAACTAGGTAGCTAGGCTGAGGGGGAACCAAGAGGGATGAGGATTAATGTCCTGGATCCTCAGGAACTTTCATTATCAAAAGCACACAGGTGAGTTCCAGAAAGAAGCTATGGCAGCAGTGATTCTGGAGAGCATCTTTCTGAAGCGATCCCAGCAGAAAAAGAAGACATCACCTCTAAACTTCAAGAAGCGCCTGTTTCTCTTGACCGTGCACAAACTCTCCTACTATGAGTATGACTTTGAACGTGGGGTAAGTTTCTCGACTATGAAACCTGAGTTTCAAGATTTCAAGGACTTGGACTTAGAAATTCCTAGGGGAAGAGGTAAATTCTCCTTGGTAGGAGGAGTGGGGTATAATGGACCTAAGTCCCTTCAAATTCAGCAAAATTTTTCCTAGTCTATAACTAGCTAAAGTCAGAAAGTCAAAGGTCCTAAGAAGCCACAAGGAAAATGTTACCATGGAATCTTGCAATTAATGAGTACTCATTAAATGATTGTTGAGAGTGAAATGGAAGAGCTGGAAATTGCTTCCTTATTTCCTATGAAGAAGGCACCTAAAGTCATTTACTCTTCTGTAGTATTTGCCCTCCATTTGGTAGTCAAAGACTAGATTTATAGATCTGGAAAGTTTTCCTCCCCACCACCAAATGACAGGTCCTGATGTAGCCTGTGCGTGCTACCTCACTACGTTGAATGATTAGATAACAAAATCTAATCATCTGGTTGCTTAATCCCTCTTAATCTTTCTCCATTTTCTTCCTCATTCTATTTCGCAGAGAAGAGGCAGTAAGAAGGGTTCAATAGATGTTGAGAAGATTACTTGCGTTGAAACAGTGGTTCCTGAAAAAAATCCTCCTCCTGAAAGACAGATTCCGGTAAGAAGAGACCAATGTCAGAGAGGGGAGCAGCAGATTTTAAGAAATGTGGAACATTTAAATTCTCTGTAAATACGGTGATGCTGTGCAATGTGGAACACAGTCAAGTTTCCTTTTAAAATTATTCATTCTACCACATATTGGTTATAAAGAATCTTAGCTTCTTTCTTTTATATTCAGAACATCTCACTAAGCCTGGAAAATTTGTCAACACAAACTTTAAAATGATGCTATATCAAGTTTTCTTTTTTTTATATATGCATTTTTTTCTTTCTTTCTTTTTTTTTTTTTTTTTTTTTGAGAAGGAGTTTCGCTCTTGTTACCCAGGCTGGAGTGCAATGGCACCATCTCAGCTCACCGCAACCTCTGCCTCCTGGGTTCAATCAATTCTCCTGCCTCAGCCTCCCGAGTAGCTGGGACTACAGGCGTGCGCCACCATGCCCAGCTAATTTTTGTATTTTTAGTAGAGACGGGGTTTCACCATGTTGACCAGGATGGTCTCGATCTCTTGACCTTGTGATCCACCCGCCTCGGCCTCCCAAAGTGCTGGGATTATAGGCGTGAGCCACCGCGCCCGGCCTCTTTTTTTTTTTATAAGATGGGTTTTCACCATGTTGGCCAGGGTGGTCTTGAATTCCTGACCTCAGGTGATCCACCCACCTCGGCCTCCCCAAGTGCTAGGATTACAGGCGTGAGCCACCGCACCTGGCCTATATCAAGTTTTCAAACTGGTCAAAGATCATTGGTTTTATTCCCTCAGTTGCCAGGATCAGACTTACAGACTTGAGTAAGTCTGAATGCCAGAATCCTAGGGCTTTGAGTCACATGAGATTCTTTTATATCTTACTATTTATTCTCTTCTCACTTTCCAGAGTGAGTGGCATAAAACCTACTGACTTTTGAGTTGACTTTAAAAATTTTTAAATATATATATATATATATAAATTTTAGTATTTTTTTTTTGAGACAGAGTCTCACTCTGTTGCCCAGGTTGGAGTGCATTGATACCATCGTGGCTCACTGCAACCTTTACTTTCTGGGTTCAAGCAATTCTCATGTCACAGCCTCCCGAGTAGCTGGGATTACAGGTGTACACCACTATGCCTGCTACTTTTGCCTTTTTTTTTTTTTTTTTTTTTTTTAGTAGAGATGGGGTTTAACCATGTTGGCCAGGCTGGTCTCGAACTCCTGGCCTCAAGTGATCCACCTGCCTTGGCCTCCCACAGTGCTGAGATTATAGGCGTAAGCCACTGCATCTGACCATTTTCAGTATTTTCTTGATTATAAGAGTAATTCAATATTTTTTATAGAAATTCTGGAATATATAAAAAAACACGAAAAGACTAAAATGATGCATAATCCCATTACCCAGTTAAAACAACTATTAACATGTTGGTGCACATAGACTTACAGATGTTTTTCCCCACTAAGAACACATACGCATACACTAATATATATGTTATATATTCAAAACATAGACTCATAGTACACATCTTGCTTTGTAACCTACTTTTCAATGTAACAATATGTGGGAAACTTTTCCCCATGGCAATAAATATTCTTTAATAATATGATTTTAATGACTGCATGGTATTCCCTATTATGGATGTATTGTGATTTTTTAAAACTAATCTCCCATTATTACACATTCATTTTGTTTCCAAACTTGATAATATAAACCATGTTGAGAGGAACAAACTTGCAAACATCTTTCTGTACTTTGTTAATTCTTTTTCTTTCTTTTTTTTTTTTGAGACAGAGTCTCGCTCTGTTGCCCAGGCTGGAGTGCAATAGCATGATCTCAGCTCACTGCAACCTCCGCCTCCAGGGTTCAAACGATTCTCCCTGCCTCTGCCTCCCAAGTAGCAAGGATTACAGGCATTCACCACCACGTCCAGCTAATTTTTTGTATTTTTAGTAGAGACAGGGTTTCTCCACGTTGACGAGGCTGGTCTGGAACTCCTGACCTTGGGTGATCCACCCGTCTCAGCCTCCCAAAGTGCTGGTATTACAGGCATGAGCCACCGCACCCACTTCATTCTTTTCCTTATAATAATTTCCTAGAAGTAAAATTTTGTTCTTCTCTTTAAGAAAATCTGTGCACTTTGGTTATTTTTATCTTTTTATTTCATTTTCTAGAACTGGAATTGAATTTCATACACACCTACAAACTATATATGAGAATGTTTCTGTACATTTTTTCCAACACTTGATACTTTATTTTATTTTTATTATTATTATTTTTTGATATGGATTCTTGCTCTGTCACCCAGGCTGGAGTGCAGTGGCATGATCTTGGCTCACTGCAACCTCCGCCTCCCAGTTCAAATGATTCTTGTGCCCCAGCCTCCTGAGTAGTTGGGACTACAGGTGTCCACCAGCACACCTGGCTAATTTTTGTATTTTTAGTAGAGATGGGGTTTCACCATGTTGGCCAGGCTGGTCTCTAACTGCTGACCTCAGGTGATCCACCTGCCTCAGCCTCCCAAAGTGCTGGGATTACAGGCGTGAGCCACCGTGCCTGGCCCAACACTAGATATTTTACATATTAGTACCGGGCGTGGTGGCTCACGCCTGTAATCCTAGCACTTTGGGAGGCCGAGGTGGGTGGATCACCTGAGGCCAGGAGTTCGAGACCAGCCTGGCCATCATGGAGAAACCCCATCTTTAAAAAAATAAAAATAAAAGAAATAAAAAATAAAAAAATAAATTAAAGTTATTTTACATATTAGTTAATTTGATAGCCAAGAAAAATAGCATTTCATTGCTATCTTATTTTGCAATTTATTTTACTCATAAAGTTGGTCTACTGCTCATTTATATTTTATTTGTGAATTGCCCATTAATTTTTGGTCCATTTTTTACATTGAGATATTTACCTCATTTCTAATACTGTTAAAGATATCTTTTTTTTTTTTTTTTTTTAAAGATGGGGTTTCTCCATGATGGCCAGGCTGGTCTTGAACTCCTGACCTCAGGTGATCCACCCACCTCAGCCTCCCAAAGTGCTAGGATTATAGGCATGAGCCACCGTGCCCGGCAAAGATATCTTGATATAAGTATTAATCCTTTAACTGTAATGTATGTTGAAAATATTTTTCAGTTTATAATTTATTTTTCAATTTTGTTTATGATGCTTTTTGCCATCTAGGATTTTAAAGTCTATGTAATCAAATTAGTTCACCTTTTTCTTAATGGTTCTAAGCTTTATCATTATGTTAGAAAAATCTTGCCTCCCACAAGTTTATATAAATAATCATTTATATTTACTCTCAGTCATTCTTAGTTTCATTTTTTATATCAAGCTCTTGAATCCATCTGGAATTTACTTTGGTGTATGGCATAACATAGCTACCTGACACCTCTCCTCCCCACAATATTAGTGGCTAAACATTTGTCCCAACACCAATTTTTTAGAAACCTCCATTTTCCTAATGATTTGAAATACCTGAGGCTCTTCTGACTGGGTATGTGCTGAGTCCTATTGGATATGTGTCCATATTGGCCTATAGGAAGCAATCACTAAGAATCTTCATTGTCTGTGCAGGAAAAACTTCTGAAGCAAAAGGATTTCCAGTACCTAAGGAAATCTAGAAAAGAGCAATGCATCAACCAATAACTATTCTTTCTTATTTCATTACAGAAAAGAGGTGAAGAGTCCAGTGAAATGGAGCAAATTTCAATAATTGAAAGGTTCCCTTATCCCTTCCAGGTGAGTTATTTTCTCTCACCAACTCTTGAAAGGCCCCTGTAATACAATCAGAAGGGGTGGTGTGGTACAGGGCAGAGGGAAGTCTATGAGGACCCAGTGAATAGAACTTGAGGTGGACAAGGATGCTGAACCAAGAAATGAGACTGGCATGGGCTGAGAATGTTTGCTTTTCTATTTACATCATCTAATATAGTTTCTATTAGTCTCTATACCTCAAAAAGAATACATAGCAGCATGAATTGTATTATAGTGTGTCTTGTCTATGATAACTGCATTGAGAAAGATGCCCTGCTTGTTGAGTGAGCAATTCACTTCCTTCTGGTTCTGACTATCTGTCTAATGGTGGTCATGTGGGTTGAAAAGACAGAAAAAGGGAGTAGTATTAGGAAGTTCAGTATGAGGAAGACTTATTAGACTTATGCATAAACCTAAACCTAAATTCTGTTGTAGTCTGGAATCACATGTGCATCTATTTGGTAGATGTAGTGTAATAAAAGAGAGCAAGAACTACAAATTTGATCTTCAGTTTGGCTTGCTGACATCCTGAGAACTCTGTAGGCCACATGTCATGAATATAGCAGCCTCTGCAACAGTGAAAGCCAGAAAAGGAAGTGGAAAGTCTCAGGGGAGGGGGCTTTCTGTCATGGATTTATGAGCACAGCAAGACTAACAAGCAAAAAGAAAAATGTAAAAGGATCTTGTTCATGTCCCTGATTATATCAAAGTTACAAAACCTTTCAAAGAAGGGTATTTCAGCCACAGTTTTTACTACCAATGCCTTTCAACTAGATGACATTCTTTGGCTGCACTAGTGAATAATGCTGAACAGCAGATAATTTTAGATTAATTTATATTTTACTTTAGAATTTATTATATGATGTCTATAAACTCTGGGAGGGTTGGTACCACATCTTATGTATTTCATGCATCTTTGTAACACCTAGCATGATGCCTTGTACATGGTATATGGTCAAAAAAGTACTATTTGACTTATGATATTACTTACCAAATACCTTACCCTTTTTGAAGTCTGTTTGTAGTTCCAAATTTGATTTATTTTTGCTAATATTGGTGAAGGGAGGCCACTAGGTAGTGGAGATGGTGGTACTTAGCCATGAATTAAAATTTTATTCCATATTATTCAAGTGAATAACCCAAACGTACTAATCAAGAGTTAATTTATATAGATTATCACTTCAACTCTCTTCTATACAAAGTCGAAGTTTACTAATAAGATAAAATACCCTTTGTTGGATAAACAAAAATCTTATCTCCAGCAAGGGCAGATGGAAACGTTATAAAGCAAGTTTATGCACAAATTGAAACACAAGTCAGGATGACCTAAGGGTATGAAAAATTCTAAGGCTTTGAAATGCTACATCTCTGGACATGAAGAGTTCAGGAATCCTTCAGTTAGTTCACATAACCCAAACACCATTGCTGACTCAAGATTCTGCCTTTCTTTGTTTTCTACAATGAAGATACAAAGTTGTCCCCTAAGATTAGCGCCTTCAAGGTCTTTCTCCTTTTTTCTGAATCCTAATTGCTCAAGTCTGTGTGTTCATTGACCCAGGTGGTATATGATGAAGGGCCTCTCTACGTCTTCTCCCCAACTGAAGAACTAAGGAAGCGGTGGATTCACCAGCTCAAAAATGGTGAGAATTGGAAAATAAATGTTTCCAAAGAAAGAGAAAAAGGAAGAAAAGCTGGATGGGAGGAAAAGGAAAGAAGGAAGAGAGAAATGAGAAAGGAGAAATGTAGAAAGAAAAGAAAAAATGGATATAAGGGGAGAAAAGGAAGAGAGAGGGAGGGGAGGAGGGAGACAGGAAGGAAGGAAGCAAGGAACAAAGGAAGGGAATGAGGGAGGAAGGAAAGACAAATAGAAAAGAAAGAAACAGGAAGGAAGTGTGTATTTTGTTATAATATTAGTAATACAAATGAACTTAGTAATCCATCATATGAATAAAAGATAATATGTTAGACTAAGAGTTTCGACTCAGTTCTACTACTGTCTCTCTAGTGCAATTTTGTAATTATAGGCACCTCTATTTCTCTATTTATTAAAAAAAAAGTCCAATTTTTTACACTGAATACAAGGGTGGTGTGGCATTCAGCGGCTATGCAATATTTAGAATCCTAAGTATAAAATACCTAGCTCCAAAAAATAAATAGATGATGTATGACAGTGCTTGAAGTCAGAGTCAGAGAACCTTGTTTCAACCCCTCTTCTACCACTTACAAACTGGGTGATTTCTGGCAAGAAGGCCAACAAGCTTCTTTGATGCTCAATTTCTTCTCAAAGGGGAGTAACGGTAATGAGTGCCATACCTACCTCTGGGGTTGTTGTAAGGATCAAATGAAGTAATAATATATGTAAAAGCACATGGAAAACTGTAAATCACTATACGTGAAAGCGCTGTACATGTCTTTGTTGTGGATAATTATTTCCCAAGGAAATATTTTGTATTCCTTGCTTTGTAAGGAGCTGAACTTGAACAAAGTTTCAGCATTTCACATCAACCATATAGTGTGTTCAGATAAACTTGACTGCAAATGCTTACAGCACAGGATGCATGCACACATATTTGCGTGTATATATAGCCACATGTCAAGTGTCTGAGAGATTAACTGGTTGAGTTGACATCAGGAAAGGCTGCCTAGAGAAACAGGAAGGATGGCAGACTGATAATGGCATGGTTGGGTTATTGCATGACAGCCCTTTGTGTTAATAAACATTTAGATTCTGATACTCACTGGCTAGCTATACCAGCCTTGTACACTCCCTTGAGTGCATGTTTGATTGGTCAAAATTATATTAGCAAAGTCTTTCAAACTGAAAGGGAACAGGAGGAAGGAGGAGACGGATCATCTATTGAATTATTGCTATGTGCCAGACATTGAGCTAAATACCTTATATATATTATCTCATTTAATTTTCACAACAACCTTGGGCTAAAACAACAAAAATAACTAACACTTAATGAGCACTTACTATGTAGCATGCTCTGTGCCAAGTGCTTCAAATGTATTACTCATTTGATCCTTGCAATAACCTTAAGAAGTATGTATTATTCCCCTGTTCCCAGATGAGGAAACTGAGGCTCAAAAAGGTTATGTAACTTTCTCGTGGGCACACAGGTAGTGAGTAGTGGAGCCTGGCTTCTTATCACATCCCTGTGTCTGTATGATTCCAAAGCCCAAGCTCATTACATAGTTTTGTGCTGCTTGGTTTCCAAGTCCAGAAATTTCACATATCGTTGGTTGCAAAATGTTCTATAGTAAAGCTATGTTGAATATTACAAATAGATGATATCCTGCACCACACAGTTCAGTTCTTGGCATATTTTAAGATAAGGGGTCTGCTTTAGCCCTGGGGCTACAAAATGAGCAAACTCTTTAATACTGCTTATTGTGATACAGGCTCTTCTCTAAGTTCTTTACATATACTAACTTTCTATTAACCATATGTGGCAGTTATCTTATCATCCTCATTTTACAGATAAGAAAGCTGAGGTACAGAGAGGTTAAGTAACTTGCCCAAAGGCACTCAGTTAGTAAATGGCAGTCAGGCTCCAGACTCCATGTCCTGAACCAATTTACTATTTCCAGCCAGAGAAATATTCGCAGACTGAGATAGGAAGTCTGCAGGACATATATATTTGTAGCTCGTTAGTTCTCTCCACAATGCCTCATACAGTGCCTTGCACACAGAAAGAGATCAATAGTTGTATTAACTGATTTATCCGTGGGAGGTAAACAACCACCACCAACTTGGGCTCCACATTGATAAATGACTTGATTTTAGTCTGGAAATGGGGAAATGTGAGGCAGACTAGTTGAAGGAGAAATAAGGGATAAAGTGGCATGCTCAAGTTGGTAACTTCTTTACATTTCATATACTAATTTTTTTCTGTTTTTCTTTCTTTCTTTTTTTTTGAGACAGTCTCACTCTGTTGCCAGGCTGGAGTGCAGTGGCATGATCTTAGTAGCTCACTGCAACCTCCGCCTCCCAGGTTCAAGTGATTCTCCTGCCTCAGGCTCCCAAGTATCTGGGACTACAGGCATGCGCCACCACGTCTGGCTTATTTCTGTATTTTTAGTAGACACAGGGTTTCTCCATGTTGGCCAGGATTGTCTCCTTCTCTTGACCTCATGATCCACATGCCTCAGCCTCCTAAAGTGCAGGGATTACAGGCATGAGCCACCGCGCCCAGCTTCACATACTAATTTCAAAACCAGTCATAGTTTAATCCAACAAATATTTATTTATTTATTTATTTATTTATTTATTTTGAGACGAAGTCTTGCCCTGTCACCCAGACTGTAGTGCAGTGGCACAATCTGGGCTCACTGCAACCTCCGCCTTCCAGGTTCAAAGTAATTCTCCTCTCTCGGTCTCCCGAGTAGCTGGGACTACAGGCATGCACCACCATGCCTGGCTAATTTTTGTATCATTATACAGACAGGGTGTCATCATGTTGGCCAGACTGGTCTTGAACTCCTGACCTCAGGTGATCCACCCACCTGGGCCTCCCAAAGTGCTGGGATTACAGGTGTGAGCCCAGCCAAGCTTAGTTTCTTAACTCAGATGTTAACCTTATAATCTTGATTGTGTGCTGCTATTAAAGTTCATTAGCTAAGTAAAATTACAACAGGCTAAAAATAAAGCCAAAACAAATAAACAAACACCACTAGTTCAGCTGGGTCATCAGTGTGAGCAGGGAGTGTGGCTAGGCACATCTTTGCCTTCTCCTCCCTTATGTTTCATCGAAGGCATTTTTTTTCCAATTGTTCCTCCTGGGTTTATGTCTTGTTGAACCTTCCTGGGCTAACAACAGGAGCCAAAAGTAGGTGCCTTCTGACAAATATCATAATTGCTGGGAGATTTAGGTGCAAGTCCTAACAATCCCGGGACAATCCCAGGTGCTGGCAATGTCAATAGTGAGTTACCCTAGGAGCCACAAAATAGTGATGTTATTCCTCTCTTTTGCTTTTTTCCTTGTTTGTTTAATTTTATGTTTTTATTATCCCACTCTTGGGTAAAATGCACCAATAAGAAACCATTGACATGAAAAGGGGGCCTCATGAGAATATTGGTTACCTTTGCAGGGGTATTGACTGAAGGGGCATGAGGTGCTGGATCTCAAGGAGGTTAAATGGGTGTGGAAAAATATGGTTTGCTGTACACATTAGATCTGTGCACTTTATTATATGTAAATTATACCTAAATTTTATTTATTTATTTAGAGACAGAGAGTCTTGCTCTATCGCCCATGCTGGAGTGCAGTGTACAATCTCGACTCACTGTGAACTCCGCCTCCTGGGCTCAAGTGATTCTCCTGCCTCAGCCTCCCGATAGTTGGGATTATAGGCAAGCACACCATGCCCGGCTAATTTTTGTATTTTGGGAAGAGACGAGATTTCACCTTGTTAGCCAGGTTGGTCTCAAACTCCCAAAGTCAAGTGATCCGCCCGCCCCAGGCTCCCAAAGTGCTAGGATTACAGGTGTAAGCCATTGCATCTGGCCTATACCACAATTTTAAAAGCACAGCCTCAGATACCTCATATCCAGCTGCTGCATTTTCTTAATGGTGCTTGCCATGCAAAGGTTGTATTCCTGAGGACTTAGCCACAGACTTGCTCTTTCTATTTCCTTCAATATGGCAGTGGGCCCTTCTATGTTCCAGCAGCACAAATATTTGCCTACACTTATTGAATCTTTGTTTGGTCAAGCTCAATATAACCTATCCTAATTGCAAATTAAATAGTAAGCAAATGGCCTGACCTTACCAAATTGAATGAAAGAATGGCATTGGTAAAACTCCAACAAAGAGTATGGAAAGGAATGATTCATGTATGTCTAAATATATATATATATATATATATATATATATTTATTATTATTTTTTTTTAGACAGGGTTTCACCGTGTTGGTCAGGCTTGTCTTGAACTCCCAACCTCAGGTGATCCACCCGCCTTGGCCTCCAAAGTGCTTGGATTACAGGCATGAGCCACCACGCCCGGCCATAAAACTATATTTTAAACATTAACCTGATAAATAAGGATAGAAGAGACCAGCCCATCAAGCACTTGGAGAATGTGTACTAACCATTAGTGCTTCCCAACAGGGCTGGCCATGTGCATTGGTGAAGCAAGCAGTCTCCCCTAGCCCTCCCACTTGGACACCTTGCTGTTGCAATCCTCTCCTAAGTAGCTGGAAATACCAGCTTTGGATTAGCCAACAAAAGAAGAGGTGTCATCTTCAAGGGGCCTTAAGAGGCAGACATTATTTGAGAATGTAGGGAGTCTTCTTAATGAGTGTGATGGGGTGGGGAAGGCAAGAAGCCTTATTCCTCCTCATTATCGTATTACCATAGCTTAGTTTATTAGAGTGGCTAGTTGTTGATTAGGTATTCTTTGGTGTGTCTACTGGTGCTGAGCCCTACAGAAGACAGAGAGAACCTGAGGGTCTTGAAATCCCTAGGTGATAGGGAGTGGTGTGGGGGGAGGGGCCAGAGGGTGGAAGTGGTAGGAGTAATCAATCCTGGCAGGGAGGATTATCAGTGACATTGTTCACAATTACCAGTGCTTAGTAATAACAACAGGCAGACAGACTTTGGGTCAGGTTTTATTATTGTTTTAAAATTCCCTATAGGCAATGCAGCCCCTTATAGCCTGCACTCCATCTGAACAGCTCCCACCATTCTGTCCTTGGTACATTGGTGAACAGCAGTGCTGAAAAAGTCAGAGTGAGGGTGGGCAGGGGAGAATGGTTTGAAGTTTTCAAATCTATGAGGAGAAAAGCATTAAGATGGGCTGGGCACAGTGGCTCACGCCTGTAATCCCAGCACTTTGGGAGGCCAAGGCGGGCGGATCACCTGAGGTCGGGAGTTCAAGACCAGCCTGACCAACATGGAGAAACCCTGCCCCTACTAAAAATACAAAATTAGCTGGGTGTGGTGGCGTATGCCTGCAATCTCAGTTACTTGGGAGGCTGTGACAGGAGAATTGCCTGAAGCCAGGAGGCGGGGGTTGCAGTGAGCCGAGATGGTCCCACTGCACTCCAGCCTGGGCAACAAGAGCGAGACTCTCTCAAAAAAACAAAAGCATCAAGAAGACTCTTAAAAAAAAGAGGTAGGTGATGGGGAGGAAGGCAGCAAATCACTCTGCCACGTGTGTACCTATGCAACAATCTTGCATGTTCTTCACATGTACCCCAAAACCTAAAATGCAATAAAATAAATGGGGGAAAAAAAAAGATAGAAGTTTTGTTCATTTGCCTGTAAAATGCACCTAGCTACTAGTAGCTTTTAGGCTTCCTTGCAAAGCCTTGAGTGAAGAGTGACTACTAAGCCCTTAAGGATTGTTGTTTTCTTTCTTTCTTTTTTTTTTTTTTGAGACGGAGTTTCACTCTTGTTGCCCAGGCTGGAGCGCAATGGCACTATCTCAGCTCAATGCAACCTCAACCTCCCAGGTTCAAGCAATTCTTCTGTTTCAGCCTCCCATGTAACTGGGATTACAGGCTCATGCCACCAAAACCGGCTAATCTTTGCATTTTTAGTAGAGACAGGGTCTCATCATATTGGACAGGCTGGTCTCAAACTCCTGACCTCAGGTGATCCGCCCACCTTGGCCTCTCAAAGCACTGGGATTACAGGCGTGAGCCACTGTACCTGGCCATTTTTGAGTTGTTTTCTACAGTGGAAGGTTTTGGTTTGTTTTTGTCTTTTTTAAAAAAGGTGATGCCAGTTATTTCAATTGTCTTTGCTTCTCTCAGTTATCTGACATCATGAACACTGATAAGTTTTCTAATTGGTTTCATGTTAAGGTTCTTGATATGCCATAGTATTATAAACAGCAATACTAATTCCTCCTCTCTGCATCCACTTTATTCTTTGCAAAATACTTTTGTTCTGGGACATCTTTTGGGCCTCTCAACTCTGTGAGGGAAAGGGAGCTGCTGTGTTATCACTGGCAATGAGCTCAGTCCTCCTCAGTGGCCCTAGGAAGATTCAAATCATGTTGATTCTAGAGGCAAAGTGACCTTCATTTGCCCTTGAGATCAGCTCTGTTGACTGTTCTATACAGAAAGCCTCATCCAGAAGTTCTCAGTAAGGTTAATTATCCCTAAAAGATCATTTGAGGAACTGAGAAATTGGTATTAAAAGCTGGGGAGTTTGGCTTGGGCACATTGTTTCCCTTATCTGGAAAACAAACACCATGATGAACACCTGCCTTACAGGAAGATTGTAATGGCTACTGGGAAAACATAGATAACATATTTCTGTTATTGGGCTCTCAAGCCATCAGATATTCTTATCTCACTGATTGGGAGATACTCCTCATAACAGATCACTGAAGAAAACTGCACAGGAAGTGTCCGGGGCCAGGCCACAGTCAGGCAGGCCAGTCATGTGAACCAACAGGTCCTGTGATCTGCCCTCCTTCAGGGTGGCCAAGGAGGGAGCGGTTATTTGAAGTTCACCACTAAGCTCAAAGAGGAAAACATGCAAATGGTGGCTTCTCTTCCATGTCAGACGTGATCTCTCTCTTCTCTCCTGCTGCAGTAATCCGGTACAACAGTGATCTTGTTCAGAAATACCACCCTTGCTTCTGGATCGATGGACAGTATCTCTGCTGCTCTCAGACAGCCAAAAATGCTATGGGCTGCCAAATTTTGGAGAACAGGAATGGAAGTAAGAGATCTGATCAATATAATTTCTTCCTCCTTTGACTGTTTCCATTACTTTCCCAAGGGTCTATCAAGCCCAGGGACATAGCATAAGGTCGTACATTTCGGGTTCTAAACAAAGGGTCCAGGGTGGGCAGGGGGCACGTGGGGGCTGAAATCCAGCTAGTAATCTGCTCCTCCAGCTATGTGACCTGGCATGCATAGCTACTTTTTCTAACTTCCCTAAAGGCACTCAATATGGACAGCAAAGTCCCTGACCAAACCAGTCCGTGGGCCCTTTCCTAAAGTGCATTTCATATCATCATTGGCTTCTTGTTTTGCAGGCTTAAAACCTGGGAGTTCTCACCGGAAGACAAAAAAGCCTCTTCCCCCGACACCTGAGGAGGACCAGGTATACAGGGAAACTGGGTGCTACCACTGCTAAAATGGAAATTTACAGTCAAACTCTGAGAACACACCAGAGTCTTAGAATTACCCTGGGACTTGGCAGTATTAATTGGTATTCTTGCTAAAATGGGGTATTTGTTCTTCTAATTAGGATTTCCTCCTCAATGAAGGAAACATGGAAACCATGTAATCCAATCACCTGTTTAGAACAAAGCCTAATTTTTTAATGGAAAGTATTTTCTTTCATTTTTTTTTTTAAGACTGGGTTTCACCATGTTGGTCAGGCTGGTCTTGAACTCCCGACCTCAGGTGATCCACCTGCCTTGGCCTACAAAGTGCTTGGATTACAGGCGTGAGCCACCATGCCCAGCCGGAAAGTATTTTTAAACATACAGTAAAGTCAGAAGAATTTAACACTGAATACCAATACACTCAACACTTAGCACTAACACTACCTAACACTACCACTTTAAAACTTGATTTTTTGGCTCCTTCTTAAGGTCTAGAAAGCCCTTTCTCACATATTGCAAATAAATAGAGCAGGTATTATTATGTTCATTTTACAAAGAAGGAAACCATGTTTCTGAGGTACTTAGTAGATTCATATACAAGTTTGGTGCCAAGCTGGTTTCCTGACCTTAGCTATAAATGTTTTTTGTGTGGTGAGCTTTAAAAGTACTAATGTTGGCCATGTGCTGTGGCTCACACCTATAATCCCAGCACTTTGGGAGGCCAAGGAGGGTTGATCACGAGGTCAGGAGATCGAGACCATCCTGTCCAACATGGTGAAACCCCGTCTCTACTAAAATTACAAAAATTAGCTGGGCATGGTGGCATGCACCTGTAGTCCCAGCTACTCGGGAGGCTGAGGCAGGAGAATTGCTTGAACCCAGGAGGTGGAGGTTGCCGTGAGCCTAGATCGCACCATTGCACCCCAGCCTGAAGGGATTCTCCTGCCTCAGCCTCCTGAGTAGCTGGTACTACAGGCACGCACCACCATGCCCGGCTAATTTTTGTATTTTTAGTAGAGATGGGCTTTCCTTATGTTGGCCAGGCTAGTCTTGAACTTCTGGCCTCAAGTGATCTACCGCCTTGGCCTCCCAAAGCACATTGGATTTGTTAAACGCTCCATAGATGGTCTTTATAGGCATGCAAGGTTGAGAACTTCTGCACTGGTGCTTCAAAATGATTGTTGAATGACTGCTAAGTAACATTTTATTATGCCTGATTTGGGTGTCTTGAGTAAGCCAGAGAGTTAAGAGATAAGAGGAGAGTGCTTGCTGTCTAGACAAAGCCTCCTACCTTTTCTCCTAACTACACAGATCTTGAAAAAGCCACTACCGCCTGAGCCAGCGGCAGCACCAGTCTCCACAAGTGAGCTGAAAAAGGTTGTGGCCCTTTATGATTACATGCCAATGAATGCAAATGACCTACAGCTGCGGAAGGGTGATGAATATTTTATCTTGGAGGAAAGCAACTTACCATGGTGGCGTGCACGAGATAAAAATGGGTGAGTCCACACCAGCCCTTCCTGAGCCCAGTGCCCGCCCACTCCATACATGTGCAAAGTGCTGCAGCATAATTCCCTTGATCAGTATCCTCATCAGAGACTGTTCTTCCCACACCAAACTGAACATGCTCTCCAAGTACTTCCCAGTGTGCAACTCTCTACACATGGCCTCTGCCACCTCTCTGAACCTCTGTTGTGCACATGTAACCAATGCCAAACGTGCAGAAGCTGCGCACCTCACTGGCCAAACCATGCATCAGAGATGTGGTCATCACTGAGGGAAGTGCATGATACAGTATACTTCCATTTGAGATCGATTCTGAGCTCAGGGATTTGGACGTATGAATCTGTCTTCTGGAGGATGGGGAGGTGCTGGATGATCTGCCACATTGTCTCCTTCACAGGCAGGAAGGCTACATCCCTAGTAACTATGTCACTGAAGCAGAAGACTCCATAGAAATGTATGAGTAAGTATGTTTATGTCAGTCCACGATCTTCCCTCTCTCTATATATAATATACAGACACAAGTATATATATATATATATATATACACACACATATGTATACATACACTGGTGTATATATATGTATACATAATGTATACATACACAAATGTATATATATATATACACTTTTTTATACTTTCAACGTATTTTTTATTTCAAGATGTATATAAAAATGAGTGTCATCTGAATCAAATGATGCCACCACCTCAAATTAGTGTGTCTGTCTTACCTTTACCCCCCAAACACCTTCCACTTATGAAAGCTGGAGAGGTTACCATACCCTCAAATCTGGAAGAATCACACTCAAAGAACAAGGAGTTGAGGACCTAATGGGAAACATTGAAAGAATTAAAATGTCAGCCGGGTGTGGTGGCTCACACCTGTAATCCCACCATTTTGGGAGGCTGAGGCGGGCGATCACAAGGTCAGGAGATCGAGACCATCCTGGCCAACATGGTGAAACCCCATCTCTATAAAAAAAAAAAAAAAAGAAAGAAAGAAAGAATTAAAATGTCAAACTGCTACTATCGTTCTCTCCTCCCTAATCATGGAAGTGGATTGTTCTCAAGTGCCCCAGTCCCTGATCTCTTCCCTGCAACTCCCTGCTGTCTGCCTTTGCCCACTACTCTCCATTTCCATGAATCGTCAATGCCAGCCTGGGTTTGGGAAAGGAATACAGTGTGCTATGCACATGACAAATACTTAGTAAATAGGGTTTGAGTGAATTGGTTGAATCACTGGCATGGAAAAGCCCCGGAGGGTGCTCTAACCTCCAATCTGCTTATGATCTGGCCCAGGAGCCACTCAAGCAGCACACTTCCTTCACAGGTGGTATTCCAAACACATGACTCGGAGTCAGGCTGAGCAACTGCTGAAGCAAGAGGTAAGTGTGGAACAACTAGCACACAGCATTCTCCTTGCATAATAAGTGAGGATCTTGAACTGAGGGCCTGTTCTGCCCACCACCTTTGGGCAAGGCAGTGTCAAAGCTGCCATCATCTGGGGTCCCAATTACTTTTTTTTTTTTTTTTTTTTTGAGAAGCAGGTTTGCTCTGCCACCCAGGCTGGAGTGCAGTGGTGCAATATGGGCTCACTGTAACCTCCGCCTCCTGGGTTCAAGCAATTCTCCTGCCTCAGTCTCTTGAGTAGCTGGGATTACAGGCGCGTGACAGCACACCTGGCTAATTTTTGTATTTTCAGTAGAGACGGGGTTTCATCATGTTGGCCAGGCTGGTCTCGAACTCCTGACCTCAGGTAATCCACCCGCCTTGGCCTCCCAAAGTGCTGGGATTACAGGCATGAGCCACCAAGCACGGCCTGCATCTTTTAATATTAAAAGCAATGAGGCTGTAGCTCAAGTGTGGAACTTGACAGTAAAATTAGGGGTGGTTCTATTTTCTTTCTCAAGTTTGGGCAGGTGGGATGCAGGTGTAAGCACCACTTCCTCCTACAGACAATTTCTTTTTCGTTGTTTCAGGGGAAAGAAGGAGGTTTCATTGTCAGAGACTCCAGCAAAGCTGGCAAATACACAGTGTCTGTGTTTGCTAAATCCACAGGGTGAGTGCTACTATTCTAAGGCCCTGAGGAAAAAAACAGGGTACTTTCCCAATAGTTCCTTGATGGTGTGCCCGTCCCACTTCCTGTGTCTCTGAAACTCAAAACTCATCTCACTTCACTTCTTGAGTTCTGCTGACCTTTGTGCACAAGTTACTGACTAAGCATTCACTTCTTCAGGGACTCTCAAGGGGTGATACGTCATTATGTTGTGTGTTCCACACCTCAGAGCCAGTATTACCTGGCTGAGAAGCACCTTTTCAGCACCATCCCTGAGCTCATTAACTACCATCAGCACAACTCTGCAGGTGAGTACCAGGGGCAACTGAGAAGGGGATTACAGAAACCAGGAAAAGCAATGTAGGACAAGGTGATAAGAGGAAGAATCCACCTCACAGGACAGTGTGAATTCGCTGTGAAAGGAAATCCCTGTGATACTGGGTAGAAGCTGGTAAAGGGGTGGTCAGAGGCAGACCTACACCCAGTAGGGACTGACTTTTTATTTGGTGATTAATGCTCAGTGTTAAGAGAAGACACAAAAGAGGCTGGTGACTGATTCATCAGCAAGTATTCATCAAGTTCCTACTGTGTACTCAGCGATTTCCTCAGTTCTAGAGGAGAACGCAAGAACATTCTGAGTCAAGGTCCTTGTCTTCAAAGAACATACAGGTTAGACAACATCAGAAGAAAGTTTCTAAGCACTGTAAAATTCTAAAAATTGAGGGATCAGTGAGGGCATGGATATGGGGGATAAGCTTCATCAAGAAGGTAGGATGTGAGCTAAGCTTGTGCTGGGAGGTAGAAATATATTCAGTTAGGAGGTATATTTAAATTAGTATTTTCTCTTTTTTGTCCCTGAAAAGTCCCTTGTGAGAGGAGAAACCTCTGGAAATATGTGAGTTCATGGAGGTCTTCTGGGATTCAAAATGTACTAGAAAGACACACACGGGAAGTGTGAGGCTTTAAGTGAGGATTGTGAGGCATCCTACTCGTACACCACACCAACACCATGACCTCTCTCTATGTTTCAGGACTCATATCCAGGCTCAAATATCCAGTGTCTCAACAAAACAAGAATGCACCTTCCACTGCAGGCCTGGGATACGGTAACTGCTTATTTCTCTGGAGTAGGGTGGACTGGCCAGTTGCCAAAACTACCTTTGCAGGCCTTGCCTTAGGGAGTATCCTTGAGTTACACTGTTCTGCAATAGCTGCCTGGAGAACGGTCAAGACAGACCCAAGCCAAAGTTATTCAGTGATTTTCTTCCTCTAGTGGCTACTACTGGGACTGCAAAAACATTGATTCATAAATGGCTTTGACGTCGTGGGTCTTTTTGTCTTTTATTTATTCGTTTGTTTGTTTGTTTGTTTATTGAGATGGAGTTTTCACTCTGTCGCCTAGGCTGGAGTGCAATGGCACAATCTCAGCTCAATGCAACCTCTGCCTCTGGGGTTCAAGCGATTCTCCTGCCTCAGCCTCCTGAGTAGCTGGGATTACAGGCGCCCACCACCATGCCCAGCTACCTTTTGTATTTTCAGTAGAGATGGGGTTTCGACATGTTGGTCAGGCTGGTCTCAAACTCCTGACCTCGTGATCCGCTGACCTGAGCCTCCCAAAGTGCTGGCATTACAGGTGTGAGCCACCCCACCCGGCCTGCCTTTTATTTTTGATTGTGGGAAAATTTTCAGCACCATCCCTGAGTTCATTAACTACCATCACTAACATAATCATAAAGGGAGTTTTAGGAAGTTGCTTAGTCTATCTTCTTGCCTTATGGCCACCTTGAACCTAAAATTCCCAGATTCCTCTAACCAGTTAATCCCCTGTCTTTGAGATTGACTTAAGCAAAGATGGATTAGTACTTCTAAAAATTTCTCTTTTACTACTTTCCCTATTTCTACCCCAGTAGGTATTCTTATCTGTTGTAAGAATTATACATTCATGACCCCAAAGAATCACACCAAGACTTTGTTCTTAGGATCATGGGAAATTGATCCAAAGGACCTGACCTTCTTGAAGGAGTTGGGGGCCGGACAATTTGGGGTAGTGAAGTATGGGAAATGGAGAGGCCAGTATGACGTGGCCATCAAGATGATCAAAGAAGGCTCCATGTCTGAAGATGAATTCATTGAAGAAGCCAAAGTCATGATGTGAGTTATAGCCCAAACTCAACTCTCAATCTATTTGCTGGAGTCTAGGAATTCCCACGACAACCCACTGTGGTTTAAAGGTGACTTACAGTGAGAGAGGTTTGGGATGAGGGACTGAAGTTAACCTTTAATTGGTAGGAGTCCTAATTGCTAAGATAATCATTTCTCTGCCTTAGATATTGATTGAGAATAGTGATGATCATGGGTGTGTACCATCTCAGTAGCATTTGGGGGTAGATGTAGAAAATTAAATTTTCAAGAGAAAGATTCTAATTTAGCCTTAGCATTATTTCATTCCTGGACTTGTTTCCTTTTCCACTGATGGGCTCCAAATCCCTGTTCACTTCCACATATTAAGCACTTTTGGGATTTAGGGTGGGAAGGAGGAAAATAAATTTGCTGGTATGACTCCTTATCTGATGCTCTACTCCTGGGTCAACCCCTTTCCTCCTCAGCCCCTTTATGACTAGTATGCAGAGCCAAAAGGGGAAGACTAATTGCTTGCCCTTCCTGTAGGAATCTTTCCCATGAGAAGCTGGTGCAGTTGTATGGCGTCTGCACCAAGCAGCGCCCCATCTTCATCATCACTGAGTACATGGCCAATGGCTGCCTCCTGAACTACCTGAGGGAGATGCGCCACCGCTTCCAGACTCAGCAGCTGCTGGAGATGTGCAAGGATGTCTGTGAAGCCATGGAATACCTGGAGTCAAAGCAATTCCTTCATCGAGACCTGGTGGGATCTTAGAAGGATTGGCCTGGGACCAAGGGCTGGTGGGGTGGAAGTAGAAATGGAAGATATATCATACATGGTTGAGGGGGGGCTGCTGGTGCCATCATTTCAGTTTTATCTAGAAAACACTAGAAGCTAGGTGTGCCTCTGTTCCAGTGCTGAGCCCATCAAGTATCTCCAGCCTCAACTCCACGAAGCCTGCCATGGTGGGAATTAGAGCAGTCACTCACCCCCAACCCCCTGCTACCCACAAGAAAATGGTGGGGTCTTTCTGTGGTTATTCTGGATTTGGAACAGAAGGGACTGTGTTTCCCACTGGGACTGCTCCTGGCATGGGGCCATCATTTGGTTATTCCGCAGTCACAAACTGGGTCCTGTGGATGCATTTGGCCCACATGTGTTTTTGTTTCGTTTTGTTTTAAATGTTACATAATAATTAGCAAACCCTTAAAAAGAAACATTTTGCTTTAAAAAAAAAAACCCTGGAATTTCCAGCTTCTCTTGAAAATCTAGACCATCTGGAAAAGCCAGGTACATATTCTCATGAGCCACCTGCTTTCCTTTAGACCAGTGTGCTGCTCTCCATTTCCTGCAATTTCCATCCACTTCACTTCACTCTTACTTAGCTTGCCCGGCCTCTGTAAGCATCAGAGTTTGTGCCCTTGTTTCTTTCAGTCAGGCCAAGGCTCAAATTGCTCTAGTCTCACAGGAAGAAAAGCAGAAAGCAAAACAAACTTACCTCTCATTCTCCCTTCTTTTTTTTTTTTTTTTTTTTTTTTTTTTTTTTTTTTTTTTTAGACAGAGTCTCGCTCTGTCGCCCAGGCTAGAGTGCAATGGCACCATCTCGGCTCACTACAACCCCTGCCTCCTGGGTTCAAGCAATCCTCCTGTCTCAGCCTCCCAAGTAGTTGAGATCACATGCACCTGCCACCACATCCAGATAATTTTTGTATTTTTAGTAAAGATGGAGATTCACCATGTTGGCCAGGCTGGTCTTGAACTCCTGACCTCAGGTGATCCATCTGCCTCGGCCTCCCACAGTGTTGGGATTACTTACAGACATGAGCCACTGCAGCCAGCCTCTCCCTTATTTCAGCATATCGGCGAGGGAATGGGATAGTGTGGAATTGCTCATGAGAATGCGATCATTCTGTCTGTCCTCAGTGCTTTACCTAGGACTACACAGCAGGTTGCTTTCCACACGGTGGAAATGAATCAAAATTTCTTGGTGGCATCAACAGATTCCTATTAGGTGGGAAGGTGTCTGTAGTTCAAGGAGATGGGGCTTCCCTGGCTTCATTCTACTGGTCAGCAGAAGCTTTGTGCTTTTAACCTCTGTGCTGGGGATGGAGTCTCACTGGTATCTGTTTGCACTACAGGCAGCTCGAAACTGTTTGGTAAACGATCGAGGAGTTGTTAAAGTATCTGATTTCGGCCTGTCCAGGTGAGTGTGCCTTTTTCTTCTTTCCCTTCAGAAGTAAAAATAGCACAATATGAAACATGGGTAGGTGTTATAGTTTTAATCTTCTCCTTTTCTTTTTTTATCATTCTAGTGTTTTCTGCCTATCTTTCTATTATTTTTCTTCCTCTAAGTTACTTAAGCCACCTTTCATCCTTTTGTTTTATTGTCATATTCCTTTCCTCCCCTTTCTCCCTTTATCTCTACCTCCTCTGTTTTTTAGCTATTTCCCCAATACCTTATCTTGATCTATTAATCCTGATGACTTTATTCCATTCCACCTTCTTTCTTAATCAGTCTAATTCCCAGTGACAACTGCAGATAAAAGGAAGGGAAAGAGAAGAGCAGAGAAAAGAAAGGTGGATAGAGAAGAGGAAGGGAGTGCTTACTAGATCTTATTTCATTTCATTCTTCTTGTAACCATATTGTCAATTAGGAAAGCCCAATCAGATACAACAACAGAAAATTTGTTAAAAGTAACATTTGTAGAAGATACTAGTTGAGCAGGAGAGACTTTTAAGAAAGCCCCTAACTGTGTGTTTGTGACACTCTTGTGACCATGCTAAGAAAATGTACGCAAATAACAAGCTCTCCAAATCCTTTTTTTTTTTTTTTAAGATGGGGTTTCACCATGATGGCCGGGCTGGTCTTGAACTCCTGACCTCAGGTGATCCACCCACCTTAGCCTCCCAAAGTGTTAGGATTACAGGCGTGAGCCACCGCGCCCGGCACCAGGTCTCCAAATCCTAATGACAACAAGTACTGAATCTCTTGCAGGTATGTCCTGGATGATGAATACACAAGCTCAGTAGGCTCCAAATTTCCAGTCCGGTGGTCCCCACCGGAAGTCCTGATGTATAGCAAGTTCAGCAGCAAATCTGACATTTGGGCTTTTGGTAAGTGGATAAGATTACACAGATTATACAACTCAAAGGAAAAGAAATGCAATGGGAAAATCCATAGTTTGCAACCTGCACAGAGAGATTGTTCTTGCTTTCCTTCATCCAGCAAGAGTGCTTGGGGAGTGCTTACAGTGTGTCAGGCACTACAGGGGTTTCTGAGGATAAAAACTAAACTGGAGGCTGGGCGCGGTGGCTCACGCCTGTAATCCCAGCACTTTGGGAGGCTGAGGTGGGTGGATCATGAGGTCAAGAGATCAAGACCATCCTGGCCAACGTGGTGAAATCTCGTCTCTACTAAAAATACAAAAATTAGCCGGGCATGGTGGCACGTGCCTGTGGTCCCAGCTACTCAGGAGGCTGAGGTGGAAGAATCACTTGAACCCAGGAGGCGGAGGTTGCAGTGAACCGAGACTGTACCACTGCACTCCAGCCTGGCAACAGAGCAAGACTCTGTCTCAAAAAAAAAAAAAAAAAAAAAAACTAAACTGGACATGATCTCTGCCTTTTTAGAACTTAAAATATGTTAAGGAAAACAATTCATTCAGTTTTTGACAGCTTCTGAATACTGATTATGTACCAGGCACTCTGCCAGACCCTATAACTACAAAGACAAATAAGATGCGGTCTCTCTTCTAGAGGAGTTAATAGTCATCTAGTGTGGTCAGTGCTATAGCAGAAGTTTGGGCAAAATGTAACAAACACAGAGAGGGGAACCAACTGATTCTAATCTTTGAGGTTGATCTAGGAAGGCTAGGACCCCTGCTATCCAAAAAGACTGCAAACCAATTTAATACTGTGTTTCATCTTCTAGGGGTTTTGATGTGGGAAATTTACTCCCTGGGGAAAATGCCATATGAGAGATTTACTAACAGTGAGACTGCTGAACACATTGCTCAAGGCCTACGTCTCTACAGGCCTCATCTGGCTTCAGAGAAGGTATATACCATCATGTACAGTTGTTGGCATGAGGTAAGTGTTTTATTATGACCTCTTAAATTATTTCCTTGACTCTACTTGCCCATTTAGCTGGCCATTCATCCATAGACTGATAGCTGCACATACTCTTTTTTTTTTTTTCTTTTTTTTTGAGACAAGGTCTCCCTGTTTCACCCAGGTTGGAGTACAGTCGAGTGATCTCGGCTCACTCACTACAACCTTTGCCTCAAGCAATTCTCATGTCTCAGCCTCCTGAGTAGCTGGGATTACAGGCATGCACCACCACACCCAGTTAATTTTTGCATTTTTAGTAGAGACAGCATTTTTGCCATGTTGGCCAGGCTGGTCTCGAACTCCTGACCTCAAGTGATCCACCTGCCTCGGCCTCCCAAAGTGCTGGAATTAGAGGTGTGAACCATCACACTTGGCCTTGCACACATTCTCTGACCTAGGCCTGCACCTCAATCATCCTATGGCCAGAGGCTTTCCCTGGCCCATTCCAATTCTCACTGTCATGTCATTAGTACATTCCAATGCCAACTCAGCTCTAGGGAGGGGGTTGCTGTGGGGCCATGTCATCTAGCATAATCAGGCGGCCAGAGGCACTCAAACAAGTGAATGAGCATTACAAAAGAAAAGTCATGAAAGTTTGTTCATTCCTTTGGACATCATTGGCCCTTTCTTCTGCTTTACTAGCTGCCAACCATTTCTGGCTGAGGTCCTAAATGAGACTTATGTTTAAACCCTAATGCTTGAAAGATGAGACTTATATTTAAACCCTAATGCTTGAAAGCGAACTAAAATAGCTAGTGGTTTTTTTTTTTGTTTTGTTTTGTTTTGCTTGCTTTGTTTTGTTTTCGCTTTTTAATATAGTGCATTGTGGGCTATGTGGGTAGGTGTAGTATTTTGGAAATAAGGAATCAGTCCTACTACTATTACACTGCTTTGCTGCTCTCACCTCGAGTTCTTCCCAAAACGCCTTCCGTACTTTTCAGTAGATCCTCGGCAACCTAAATTTCTAGTAGGAAATAAATGCTCAACTCTTAAGAGTGTCCAACAAGTGCATATGTGAATCTGAAGCCCTCTTGGTGAGGTGAAAAGTGGGTATCTGGATTTGAGCATGGCTCCTTTCCCTTAAACAAATGACAGATCACAGAGAAAGTATGCAGAAAGGGAGGACTCCTTCTTTCTCCTGTGTAATACAGGATTAAGGATGATTGGCTATGGTCCCTCCCAACCAGGACCTTCTTACTCTGCTAATTAAAAATGATTTCAGACAGGTACTTTCTCCACAGTCTGTTTAAAGGAGCGGTCAAAATTGGATGTATATTAGAAACCAGAAGGAGCTCTGAAAAATGCAGATTACTGGGCCTCTTCCCCAGAAATTCCGATTAGGTATGCCTGAAGTGGAACCCAGAACTCTCTTTTTAAACTTCCCAGGAAATTCTGATACTCAGCTATGTTTAAGAATCACTGAGTCTCCCACCTGCCTGGCCAACATGGTGAAATCCTGTCTCTACTAAAAATAGAAAAGTTTGCTGGGTGTAGTGGCACACACCTGTAGTCCCAGCTACTCAGCAAGCTGAGGCAGGAGAATCGCTTGAACCCAGGAGGCAGAGGTCACCATGAGCCGAGATCACACCACTGCACTCCAGCCTGGCAACTGAGCAATCTGTCTCAAAAAAAAAAAGAGGTTAGGAGTTCGAGACCAGCCTGACCATCATGGTGAAACCCCATCTCTACTAAAAAATGCAAAAATTAGCCAAGCATGGTGGCAGGTGCATGTAATCCCACCTACTCGGGAGGCTGAGGCAGGAGAATCACTTGAACCCGGGAGGCAGAGGTTGCAGTGAACCGAGATCGTGCCATCGTACTCCAGCCTGGGCAACAGAGAGCAAGACTACATTGCAAAAAAAAAAAAAAACGAACTCAAAAACAAAAAAAATCACTGAGTCAAAGAATGAAGAAATTGATGACCTTTGATTCTGAAAGATTGAGACCATTTTGGCATGAATGTTCCCTGAATCACTAAATACTAAATACCTCAGGGGCTTATAGGCCATGGCCATCAAAAACACCCTTATTCTTGGCCGGGCACGGTGGCTCACGTCTGTAATCCTAGCACTTTGGGAGGCCAAAGTGGGTGGATCACCTGAGGTCAGGAGTTCAAGACCAGCCTGGCCATCACGGTGAAACCCCATCTTTAAAAAAAAAAAAAAACCCTTGTTCTTAGGCCAGGCATGGTGGCTCATGCCTGTAATCCCAGCACTCTGGGAGGCCGAGGCAGGTGGATAACCTGAGGTCAGGACTTCGAGAACAGTCTGGCCAACATAGCAAAACCCTGTCTGTACTAGAAATACAAAAATTAACTGGGCGTGGTGGCATGCACCGGTAATCCCAGATACTCGGGAGGCTGAGGCAGGAGAAACACTTGAACCCAGCAGGTGAATGTTGCAGTGGGCTGAGCTTGTGCCACTGCACTCCAGGCTGGGCAACGGAGTGAGTCTCCATCTCAAAAAAAAAAAAAAAAAAAAACAACTTTAGTCTGGAGGCCAGACGGTGGTAAGAAAAGGTCCCAGGTACTCAGAATCCCTGCTCAGTGATATGGCCTGTGGTTTTGAAATATTAGTCACTAAAAATTATCACATGGGATTTCTGTTCTGCCAACCAGTTGAACTCGTTTAGTAGCAATTTTTCACTTAAGGATCCAAAATAAGAATCTGTTGTGTACAGTTACATAATGAACTTGCCCTCAGTTTTGATCAATGTGATTATCAGTTTAATTTGCAAATTGTTCTTATCACACTAATAACCTGAGTTACTAAAGACAAAAAGTGTACAAAGACTTTATGGAGAGCTGCTATTTCTTATCTTTCTGGTTTTTTTTTTTTTTTTCTTTCCTTTTGTAATTGACAGGGAATGCTACTGGGCATAGAGCATATATTTAATAAGCATTTGCTGTTTACTCATTGCATTTCACTTGAATTGTGGATTCTAGCCACTCTAACACTACTTTTTCTTTGGTTTTAGAAAGCAGATGAACGTCCCACTTTCAAAATTCTTCTGAGCAATATTCTAGATGTCATGGATGAAGAATCCTGAGCTTGCCAATAAGCTTCTTGGTTCTACTTCACTTCTCCACAAGCCCCAGTTCCACTTTTTCAGAGGAAATCCCAGGCTTAGGAGCCCTGGAGCCTTTGTGCTCCCACTGAATACACAAAGACCCCTCTCTACATCTGGGAATGCCTCTCTTCTTTGATTCCCTGGGATAGTGGCTTCTGAGCAAAGGCCAAGAAATTATTGTGCCTGAAATTTCCCGAGAGAATTAAGACAGACTGAATTTGGGATGAAAACATTTTTTAGGAGGGAGGATGTAAATAGTCGCACGAAGGGGTGCAACAGCTCTTTGAGTAGGCATTTGGTAGAGCTTGGGGGTGTGTGTGGGGGAGGGCAGAATTTGGCAAGCATGAAATGGTGTCATAAAAATGGGATGGGAGGGTGTTTTGATAAAATAAAATTACTAGAAAGCTTGAAAGTCTTTGGTAGCTGTATTAATAATAGAGCCCCTTTGAAGCACCCTATCTCAGTATTCCAGAAAGCTGCTGTGTGGCATTAGTTTGGCAAATTCCTAAACTGAGAAGACAGGATCTTCCGCGTTTAAGCCCACCTGTTAATTCATGCCTCTGAATCAGAGATGCATTAAGCCAAAACAGTCCTCCTCACAGCAAGCATACCATGTTATTAGAATCTGAAAGTTGGGCACAAACTCTGCCAGAGGTTCATTTCCCTGTGTCGGGAGAGGAAAACTCCATCAAAAAACGAAAGCAGGCCGGCCGCGGTGGCTCACGCCTGTAATCCCAGCACTTTGGGAGGCTGAGGCGGGCAGATCACCTAAGGTCGGGAGTTCGAGACCAGCCTGATCAACATGGTGAAACCCTGTCTCTAAGAAAATTACAAAAATTAGCTGGGCGTGGTGGCACATGCCTGTAATCACAGCTACTCGGGAGGCTGAGGCAGGAGAATCGCTTGAACCCAGGAGGCGGAGGTTGCAGTGAGCTGATCACACCATTGCACTCCGGCCTTGGCAAACAAGAGCGAAACTCCATCTAAAAAAACAAAACAAAACAAAACAACAAACAAAACCCCACGAAAGCCGGGGACCAGGATAACTAACTAACCGGCCCAGCTGTCCGGTCAGCGCACAACCCGGGTAGCTCAGAAAACGCGGGCCAATTTGGAAGTGGAAAGGGGCGGAGCTGTTGGGCCAGCCCGGAATGGACCACGTGGTCTGAGGTAACTTCCTTTTCTCCTTTCTTTTCTTTTTGGAATAACATCTCAATAGCACCTCGGCTCTGGGGTGCAAGCCCGGCGATCTCAAGACGCAAGCCTGGGCGCAACCATAGGGCTGTGGGGTTGCGGGATTGCAGACTTCAGGGAGTCTGATCCGCCAGCTTGGGGAGCTGAGCGCAGCGCAGCGCCGGCGCCGCGGCATAGGAGGCGGCGTGGTGAACGTGAGCGCCGGCCTCGCGCAGACGCAGCGCACTCACGGGGCGGTCCCGGAGGCAGCGAGCTGTGATTCCGGTTCCGTCGCGGAGACACGTGAAGGTCGGTTAGTTGGTACAGAGTTCGTCTCTGCAAGCGTGGTCGCCCTGGGATGGATTCCTCCTCCTCTTCCTCCGCGGCGGGTTTGGGTGCAGTGGACCCGCAGTTGCAGCATTTCATCGAGGTAGAGACTCAAAAGCAGCGCTTCCAGCAGTTGGTGCACCAGATGACTGAACTTTGTTGGGTGAGGAGCCTGGGGCTGGGACCTCAACACTGTGCCTACTTTCCTTCTGTCCTTGTCCCGCGGGACTCGCGACAACGTCGGGGATTCGGGGAGGGGCGGGCACCTGGCAGCACCCCTTGATTTTCTCAGGTTGCTGTGGCTTAGCCAGATGGTAGAAGGGTGACTCCACTTCTCAGGTGACAGTCATACCGGACCTCCGTTTTGTTGGTCCAGAGGACTGGGTATCAAAGAAGACTTATGCCACTGGACACCCATCACTTTCAGGCACCCGAGGTTGAAGCTGCCTAGTGCTGGTCACCAAGACTGATCGGATCCCCCAGTACTGGGATTTTATTTTTGGCAGCCCGAGTCCCAGAGAGTCAGTGAATCTGCTATTCCTGGACTCCTCGGGATTCACCTTCATTACTCAGTTCTAACCCTCTCCGCTGAGAAATGAGTGGCTCCAGCCTACTAAGTATAAAAGTGGTGTAATCTCTTCCAACGTACATACGTATTTGCTGTCTTGTTGGATTGTTGTGTAATACCAAGCCGTTTCGGGTCTGAAGGTTGAGGAATTGAGCCTGCCCTGTTAGGGGACTTTGGCAAAAGGGTGGAAGGCATTTGCAGCCTGACAATAATGTGTTCTGGTTGCCAAGGACAGCCCTCCCTTAATATACAAAATTTACAGAATTCAGAGGCCAAGGATACTTTTCCTTGGAATTAGAGAGTCCGAGGCTTGTGTACATGGCAGAGAATAACGAACGAGATTTTTGAACCACTTAACTTGAACTATATACACTTATTCGTTTCCGTAGACTCTTTTCCATAAACTCAGGGTATTGCTGGACTATGACACCAGATGCTTACTTAACTATGATCTGCCACGTACCAGAGTGCTTTCATCCTTTTTGAAAAATATCTGTGATTAGTTACTTTGGGGCCACGAGGACATGTGGTTAAGTACTATTGTAAGAATCCGGCCGGGCGCAGTAGCCCACACCTGTAATCCCAGCACTTTGGGAGGCTGAGGCGGGCGGATCACGAGGTCAAGAGATCGAGACCATCCTGGCCAACATGGTGAAACCCCGTCTCTACTAAAAATACAAAAGTTATCTGGGTGTGGTGGCGTGCGCCTGTAGTCCCAGCTACTCCCAGCTACTCGGGAGGCTGAGGCAGGAGAATTGCTTGAACCCGGGAGGCTGAGGTTGCAGTGAGCCGAGATCGCGCCACTGCACTCCAGCCTGGCGCCTGGCGACGGAGCTAGACTGTCTCAAAAAAAAAAGAATCTGTAAACTGCCAGGTGCGGTGGCTCATTCCTGTAATCCCAGCACTTTGGGAGGTGGGTGGATCACTTGAGGTCAGGAGTTCGAGACCATGGGGAAGCCCTGTCTCTACCAAAAATAGAAAAAATTAGCTGGGCATGGTGGTGCCTACCTACATCTCAGGCACTCAGGAAGCTGAGGCACGAGAATCACTTGAACCTGGGAGGTAGAGGTTACAGTGAGATCATGCCACTGCACTCCAGCCTGGGTAACATGAGTGAAACTCTGTCGCAAAAAAAAAAGAACAAAAGGAAAAAAAAAGAACAAAATTGTAAGCTATGAACCCTTTAGGAAAATTCATACAATTTTCTGTTCATTGTGACATGATTCAAGAATCTCTAGCTTAAGTAGACAAGGTTATAGAATCTCGAGTCATGGATTTTTTTCTTCTTTGGTAGGTTTTAGGGTATCTTGCTGTAATTATTTATCCTTTCACCCTTTTATTCTGTAGTTAATTTGAAGGCATTTAGTGCGAACAGTATTGTGGAGTTACAGCCAAATTCACTGAAAGGTTACTTCACTTGTATTTTGCCATTTTCTTGCTCTGGAATATCCCAGCACTGCCATTATCTGGCCCTATGACTTTGGGCAAAGTATGTCTGTGCCACCGTTTCCCTGTTTGTAAAATGAGGATTTATAATATATCTATTCCATAGGGTTGTTATAAGAATTTAATGTAAGGCTAGAGAACATTGCTATATACTTGGTCAGCTGCCAAATGTGAACTATTATTAACGTATCAGATACTATTTTTAGGTAAAGTTTTTTTTTTCTAAGGAACAAAAGGGACCCCTGCCCCCAACCATCTTTTCTTTCCAAGTTCCTTTTGTGATTCTGTATCTTGTCCTGAGCAGGAGAAGTGCATGGACAAGCCTGGGCCAAAGTTGGACAGTCGGGCTGAGGCCTGTTTTGTGAACTGCGTTGAGCGCTTCATTGATACAAGCCAGTTCATCTTGAATCGACTGGAACAGACCCAGAAATCCAAGCCAGTCTTCTCAGAAAGCCTTTCTGACTGATCTCAGCATTACCTCTTTGGAAAAGGAAAGTAGTTCAAGAAATGAAGAGCTGTTGATGGGATGATTGAAGAAACAGCTGATTGAAGATTGGCTCCCATCTTTTGTTACTCTTGGGATATCTTGTCATCTGAGAATGAACAAAGACAAATTTTTTTGTCTGTAGAGCTCAAGGGTCCTATGTTTGCTTGTATTTTTAATGCTAATCTTGTGAAAATAATTGACAAATGAATGGAAAACTCTATTAGATGCATATTACTGTATATGGGACTATGCTTTTCTCCAAGCCCCATTAAGTGCTTCCTAAAATTTTGATAGTGGGACCACATATGTAAAAATTTCTCATTTGTGTGGAATCATTTCTGATTTCAGGGGAGATCCTTGTCTATCAGAAAGGGCAGTAATGGGGGAAGAATAATTTGGCGTCCTTATCTTGTGCTTGATTATCAATGCTGGAGAAAAAGATCTGTAAGCGTGTTTATACAGTACACTTAAGTTTTCCTGATGATCTCCCTTTCCTCTATGGTGATTTACTTAAATATCCATATTAAGTATAGTCTCAAGGTACGGTAGGCAGTGTGAGAGTCTAGAGGACTTTAGTTATAAAGGAATCCAGCCAGTGAACATAATTCTTATTACTAGACTGCCACAAGGAAGAAGTTAACTTGCCCTGTATATCAGGGTACAAAAAACTTCAATGATGTGCCTAAATAAGTTATAAAGATTTAGGCCAATCAGAATCTGACAGCAGTTTCAGGTAGAGGTGCATGCCTAATGTTAATCAGTGTAGATTCCATTTACTGCATTATCTTGATCACTGAAATAAAAGCTATAAAAGATTCAACTCTGTGATTGAGAAGGCTTTCTATTGCAGTTATTATCTGCAACCCGGAGAGATTTAGCTTGGGCTGATTCCAAGGCTAAAATATAGTCAGTCAGTCTGGGTAACTGCTCTGTTTAAGGTATAGCATAGTATTCCAGGGGTTCCTGACCTTTTTGAGAGAAAAGATAACCTTGAGATGAGATGGGAAGGGAAGCAGTTCTGTGCCGGCAGTCAAGTCCCTGACTACAGTAGAGGTTGTATTGACTGAATTCACCTCTTACTTCAAATCCTTGTAGACTGGAGCATAGACCTAAAGTGGACCTACCTGTTGGGAGCCTCTAGTGCAAATCCATCAAAGCTGGGGAAATGAATATCTCTAAAAGCTTCAAGTTCCTGTTTAGATTTTCCCCATAAAGGTACTACAAGGAAGTTTTTGTTGTTGGTTAGACAGAGTCTCACTCTGTTGCCTAGGCTAGAGTGCAGTGGCACAAACTCAGCTCACTGCAACCGCCACCTCCCAGGTTCAAACTTCTCCTGCCTCAGCCTCCTGAGTAGCTGGGATGACAAGTGCACACTATCACACCTGGCTAATTTTCGTATTTTTAGTAGAGACGGGGTTTCACCATGTTGGTCAGGCTGGTCTTGAACTCCTGACCTCATGATCCGCCCGCCGTGGCCTCCCAAAGTGCTGGGATTACAACCGTAAGCCACTGTGCCTGGCCAGAAATTTTTTTTAATCACGAAAACACAGTTAAACATATAAGTGCATACTCTGCACCACTGTTTTTAGTGACAGGATTTCAGCAGTGCACAGAAATAAGGTCCCTGCCCTTGAGGAGCTTGTGGTCTATTTAGGGGAGATAGACATTAAACACATAAATATGTCAATGTAATAAGTACCATGGAGAAAACAGAATAAGAGTGTTAGGGAATGTTGGTGGGGTATGGTTATTTTATATACAGTGGTTTGAGAAGGCCTCCTTGGGAAGGTGGCATTTCAACAGAGACCTAGATGAACTAAGTGTCCAAACCTTGTGGGTATTAGAGAAGAACATTTAGGGCAGGAGTGACAGCAAGTCCAGAGGCCCCAAAGTGGGAACTACATTGCCATGATGCCATGGAGAACAGTCATGATGACTGGAGTGAAGTGAGTAAGGAGAATAGTAAGAAATAAGGCTGGAAAGGCTAGGTGCCGTGGGCTCATGCGTGTAATCCCAGCACTTTAGGAAGCCAAGGTGGATGGATCACCTGAGGTCAGGAGTTCAAGACCAGCCTGGCCAATGTGGTGAAACCCTGTCTCTACAAAAAAATACAAAAATTAGTCAGGCATGGTGGCTGGCATCTGTAATCCCAGCTACTTGGAAGTCTGAGGCAGGAGAATTGCTTAAACCCAGGAGGCATAGGTGCCACTGCACTCCACTCTGGGTAACAGAGCAAGACTTTTTTTTTTTTTTTTTTTTAAGATGGGGTTTCACCATGTTGGTCAGGCTGGTCTTGAACTCCCGACCTCAGGTGATCTGCCCGCCTTGACCTCCAAAGTGCTTGGATTACAGACATGAGCCACTGCGCCCAGCCCAGAGCAAGACTTGATCTCAAAAATAATAATAATAATAATAAGGTTAGAGGAAAATGCATGCAATAGATCAGGGTGAGGGGTGTGTGTGCACTGGGCTTTGTAGGCCATTGCAAGGAATTTGGGCTTTTACTAAGCAAGATGAGCCATTTGAGGGATTTTAACAGATAAATGATGTAACAATTTTAGGAGGATCTGGGTTTGGCTGCTCTTTGGGCAACACATGGTGAAGAAATTGTAACAGTAGCAGTAGTAGTAAGAATAATGGCATTTTGAAATCCAGGAAAATGAGACGCATATATGCTTTGTGTCTATGTGTCCCTGTTGACATTTTTACCTACAAAAATTGATGTGAAGCTGGGCACAGTGGCTCACACCTATAATCCCAGCACTTCCAGAGGCTGAGATGGAAGGACTGCTTGAGCCTAGGAGTTTGAGACCAGCCTAGGCAACATGGCAAAACCCCATCTCTACAAAAAAATCCAAAAATTAGTTGGGTGTGGGGGCACATACCTGTAGTCCCAGATACATGGGGAGGCAGAGGTGAAAGGATCACCTGAGCCTGTGGAGGTTGAGGCTGCAATGAGCCATGGTCACGCCAATGCACCAGGTGAGCCATGATCACGCAAATGTCACCAGGCTGGAGCCTGGGTGGCAGTGAGACCTTGCCTCAAAAATAAAAAGAAAATGTGTTCTTGGCCAGGTGGAGTGGCTCATACCTGTTATCCCAGCACTTTGGGAGGCCGAGGCCGGTGGGTCACCTAAGATCAGGAGTTCAGGACCAGCCTGGCCAGTCTAGTGAAATCTCATCTCCACTAAAAACAAAAATTAGCCAGGCTTGGTGGCGGGTGCCTGTAATCCCAGCTACTTGGGAGGCTGAGGTAGGAGAATTGCTTGAACCCCAGAGGCGGAGGTTGCAGTGAGCTGAGACCACATTATTGCACTCCAACCTGGGCAACATGGCAAAACTCCGTCTCAAAAAAAAAAAAAAAAAAAGAAAATGTGTTCTTAAAACCTCAAGTCATAGAGAATGGTTCTTTAGTCTTTTCCTTATTATATTTATTATTTATTACTATATTATTTTTCTTATTCATTTAGTATTAAAGTGTTCTCATTACATGTACACAAAAATGTCTTTACAGTATTGCTTGCTTGCTCAGTGAATATATATAATGAAAAAGGTCTGTCAGATTCATACAGTATGCTTGAGCACCAATTATGTGTTTTGACACTACTGAGCACAAGACAATGGAAAAGAAAAGATGTAACATTTGCCCCTGCCTTCAAAGAAGCTAAAAACTCCCTTGGCCAGGTGCAGTGGCTTAAGCCTGTAATCCCAGCACTTTGGGAGGCCGAGGCGGGCTAATCATGAGGTCAGGAGTTCAAGACCAGCCTGGCCAACATGGTGAAACCCCATCTCTACTAAAAATACAAAAAATTAGCTGGGTGTAGTGGAAGGCACCTGTAATCCCAGCTACTGGGGAGGCTGAAGCAAGAGAATTGCTTGAACCTGGGAGGTGGAGGTTGCAGTGAGCCGAGATCATGCCACTGCACTCCAGCCTGGGTGGCAGAGCGAGACTGTGTCTCAAAAAAAAAAAAAAAAAAAAAAAGTTCCCAAAGCAACAATTTGGACTTTGGTTTGTTTTGTCAGTCTCAGAAATGCATTTTCAGAACCTTGATAGGTGGTACTGTTAGCCCTGATGACATTCAAAGTCTTCATTTCAAATATTCAAGGTAGAAAATTCAAAACTCAATTGTAAAACAATAGAATTGGATTAGCAGACCCTTTTCATGAAATGAAATCTCACCTAGAAGCCTGATATGTGGCCAGGCACAGTGGCTCACACCTTTAATCCCAGGACTTTGGGAGGCTGAGGCAGGCAGACATGAGGTCGGGAGTTTGAGACCAGTCTGACCAACACGGAGAAACCCCATCTCTACTAAAAATACAAAAAAAATTAGCCAGGTGTGGTGGTGCATGCCTGTAATCCCAGCTACTCAGGAGGCTGAGGCAGGAGAATCGTTTGAACCCAGGAGGTGGAGGTTGCGGTGAACCGAGAGAGCTCCATTGCACTCCAGCTTGGGCAACAAGAGAGAAACTAAAAAGAAAAAAAAAAAAGGATTACAGAAAAAAACGCCTGATCTGATATGTAAAACAGAAAAGCCAAGCAGTTCTGGTGGTGGGTTTCTGGAAGCCTGCCTACTGTTGTGTCCTCACCCACTTGCACTGCCAGTGGTGCCTAAGGCTCTGTCTTCAAGCTTCCACATTCTACCAAGCACACTCTGAAACTGAGTCTACGTACAATCATTAGGGATAACAGAAGGAAATCAAGCAAAAACTTGCTATTTATTTACAATAAACTCCATAAGGAATTTGAGCTCTAAAGTTAACAAATCAATAAACTCCAGGTAAAACAGTCTTTACATGGAGTAATGGAAAACAGTAGATGGTCCTTTTCTTAAAAACCAATTTTTCCCCATAGGGTAGCAATACCCTTTTATTTATTTTTTTAGACGGAGTTTCGCTCTGCTTTTGTCACCCAGGCTGGAGTGCAATGTCGCCATCTCAGCTCACTGCATCCTTCACCTCCCAGGTTGAAGCAATTCTCCTGCCTCCACCTCCCGAGTAGCTGGGATTACCAGCACCCACAGGCACCCACAACCACACTTGGCTAATTTTTGTATTTTTAGTGGAGATGGGGTTTCACCACGTTGGCCAGGCTGGTCTCGAACTGCTGACCTCTGGTGGGCTACCCGCCTTGGCCTCCCAAAGTGCTGGGATTACAGCAGGTGTGAGCCACTGTGCCTGGCCAGCAATACCTTTTGTTTTTGTTTTTGTTTTTGTTTTTTGAGATGAGGTCTCTGTTGCCAAGGCTGGACTGCAGCCATTCCCACGATATGTACTTTTCCCTACTACTGCCATGACCCACTTGCCATTTCCAAGGAATAGCAGCCCACTGACTCAAATGTTAATCTCTTTTGGCAACACCCTCACAGACACACCTAGGATCAATACTTCGTATCCTTCAATCCAATCAAGTTGACACTCGGTATTAACCATCACAAACTTCTTTATAAACCATTATGGAATGAGCTCCAATACATATGGTTAAATTTAAAAAGCAAGATTAAAGACGCAGTATGTTACCATTGTGTAAAAAGGGGGGGGATTAAAATATATGTACACATTTGTTTCAATAAACATAAATTAATTCTTGAAGAATATTGTTAACATTGATTGCCTCTAGGGAAAAGAACTAGGTGGTTGCGGGTAGGGGGTGGGAGATTTTTTACCATATGTTGTTTTTTTATGCCTTTTGAATTTTGAATCTTGTGAATGAATTACAGATTCAGAAAAAAATAAATATTATTAAAAAAATAAAAAAACAAAATTTCTCTCCATTTCAGCACTATAAACTGTACTAGAAAATGGGGATGGGCTCCGCGCAGTGGCTCACGCCTGTAATCCCAGCTCTTTCAGAGGCCGGGGCAGGCAGATCACAAGGTCAGGAGTTCAAGACCAGCCTGGCCAACATGTTGAAAGCCCATCTCTACTAAAAATACAAAAATTAGCCAGGTGTGGTGGCACATGCCTGTAATCCCAGCTACGGGAGACTCTGAGGCAAGAGAATCACTTGAACCTGGGAGGCGGAGGTTGCAGTGAGCGAAGCCGAGACCACACCATTGCACTCCAGCCTGGGCGACAGAGAGAGACTCCATCTCAAGAAAAAAGTGGAGATGTGTGATAGAAACCACTTTTAGGAATAAAAACCCTATATTTTGCCAGGCGCAGTGGCTCACGCCTGTAATCCCAACACTTCGGGAGGCTGAGGCGGGTGGATTACAAGGTCAGGAGTTTGAGAACAGCCTGACCAACATGGTGAAACCTCATCTCTACTAAAAATACAAAAATTAGCCAGGCATGGTGGCGCGCGCCTGTAATCCCAGATACTCAGGAGGCTGAGGCAGGAGAATCGCTTGAACCTGGGAGGCGGAAGTTGCAGCGAGCCGGGATTGTGCCATTGCGCTCCAGCCTGGACGACAGAGCAAGACTCCATCTCAAAACAAACAAACAAACAAACAAACCCTATATTTCAACTACAATACCTTCAGATACTGACAAGTCTCAAATAGATTCTTTTTTTTTTTTTTTTGTGAATTATTTTATTTCTTCCATGATGTTTTAAAAGGACTATCTTCAAACAAATACAAATATTTCATAAATAATATCTGGCCATTTCTAACCACCTCTTTCAGCAAGAAATACATTAAATTTGAATAGTAAGGACATTGCACAATGAATTAGGATTGTATTAAAATTTGCTTTAAATATTGGGGGAGAGGACAGTATGCTTCTACTTAATGAAGAGAAATACTTTTACAGTGCAGAGATCTTTTATGTTTTTGCACCTATTATGCAAGAATTCATAAGGGGTAGGTTCCAGCAGCCCAGGCTCCTTTCCAATTGGTTCTCACAAAGTACACTTCTCTGGTTGGAGCAGCCTGGCACTTCAGTTGAACCCAGGTACCTCTCTTTTTGGCTTTCTTCTTTTTCTGATCATTTTTCCTCTTGAATTTCAGGAAGCTATCTTGTCTCTTAGAGCACTTAATGTATTCAATCCGCACATTAATCCTCTTGGCAAGAATCTTGCCCCTAGTTTCTTTGTTTACAATAATGCCAACAGCACGCTGGGTAACATTGTAGACACGCAACAGTTTTGCCATTGTCACACTTTTGGGACATTCCTTTTTTGAATAGTACACATTCCCTTGATGTCTACAAAATCGTCTTTTTTTTTTTTTTTTTTGAGACAGAGTGTCCCTCTGTCGTCCAGGCTGGAGTGCAGTGGCGTGTTCTCGGCTCACTGCAACCTCTGCCTCCCGAGTTCAAGCGATTCTCCTGCTTCAGCCTCCTGAGTAGCTGGGACTACAGGCGTGCGCTACCATGTCTAGCTAATAATATGTCCTTTCTTTTTCTTTCAATATATATATATATATATATTTTGTTTGTTTTTGTTTTTTTCTAATATATATATATATATATATATAAAATTGTACTTATAGGTTCTGGGGTACATGTGCAGATCATGCAGGATTGTTGCATAGGTACATACATGGCAATGTGGTTTGCTGCCTCCATACCCCCGTCATCTATATCTGGCATTTCTCCCCATGTTATCCCTCCCTAACCTCCCTACCTTCCGCTGTTTCTCCCCTAGTCCTCTCCAACAGACCCCAGTGTGTGATGCTCCCCTCCCTGTGTCCATGTGTTCTCATTGTTCAACATCCACCTTCAGAGTGAGAACACGTGGTGTTTGATTTTCCGTTCTTGCGTCAGTTTGCTGAGAATGATGGTTCTAGATTCATCCATGTCCCTACAAAGGACATGAACTTACCATTTTTTCTTATTTATTTATTTTTGCTTCATTATCAATGCAGAGAACTCATCATTTTTTATGGCTACATAGTATTCCATGGAGTATATGTGCCACGTTTTCCTTGTCCAGTCTATCACTAATGGGCATTTGGGTTGGTTCCAGGTCTTTGCTATTGTAAACTGTGCCACAATGAACATATGTGTACATGTGTCTTCATAATAGAACGATTTATAATCCTATGGATATATACCCAGTAATGGGATTGCTGGGTCAAATGGAATTTCTATTTCTAGGTCCTTGAGGAATCGCCACACTGTCTTCCACAATGGTTGAGCTAATTTACACTCCCACCAACCATGTAAAAGTGTTCATATATCTCCACATCCTCTCCAGCATCTGTTGTTTCCACCAGATGTTTTAATGATAGCTATTCTAGCTGGTGTGAGATGGTACCTCAATATGGTTTTGATTTCTAGTTCTCTTATAGATTCACATGCACATAGCCAAAAGAACAACTCCATGTTTTCTAAAAGGCCTGGAGAATATCTATCGTGTGCCTCTCCTCTTTTCCTTTGTGTTTATCATTTTGGCAAATTACTGGAAGATGGCGGTTCCGGCCAATTTTTTTAAAAAAAGAATTATACTTCCCACACAACACTGGCATATCAAATAGATTATTTATATCTAAGGACCGCAAGGAGGGCCGGGAGTAGGGTGGGGTGAATGAGGCACTTGCTTCACATGCAAAATTCAAGGGGGTACCAAAAAACTCAGTTATCAAGAGGAATGATGTTTTAATGAAATATTTAAAAAATAAAATTAATGCAAAAGTCCATAATGAACAAAATATCAAGATTTTTAATAAAGACAGTACCAGTAACAGTGCCATACTGAGCCATATTGGAGCCTGAGACAAAAGGCAAAATATAGATTCCATATACATGCTTTTATGTATTCTTGAATAGTTAACTTTTTTCCAGAACATTAAAGCAGTTGAGAAAATACTGAAAAATAGATAAAACTCACAGCAGTTAAGTTTAAAACATGTTATTTACGCCAAAACTAGAGTTTATTAAATTCTACTTTCTTGGTTTAATAGAAACAAACTCATTGAAAATATTTTCTTTTTCTTTCTTTCTTTTTTGTGAGACGGAGTCTCACTCCGTCGCTCAGGCTGGAGTGCAGTGCTGTGATCTGGGCTCACTGCTACCTCTGCCTCCTGGGTTCAAGCAATTCTCCTGCCTCAGCCTCCCAAGTAGCTGGGACTACAGGCACCTGCCACCATGGCTGGCTAATTTTTTTATTTTTAGTAGAAATGTAGTTTCACCATATTGGTCAGGCTGGTCTTGAACTCCTGACCTCAGCTGATCCACCCACCTAGGCCTACCAAAGTGCTGAGATTACAGGCATGAGCCACCGCGCCTGACCAGAAAATATTTCCCACAATTGTGACTTTTCTGGGGTAAAACCATCTGGCACTGATAATTTTTTTTATTTCTAAAAATCAAACAGAGCCTCTCAGGGAGAAGACTCAAAGCAAAACAAACATGGATCTAAATTAGCAAGGGTTGGAAGGTGGTGATAATTTCACAAAATTGAAAAGTTGGGATCTTGTTATACAGAAACAACCAGCTATGCCTTGGGATCAAAATCCAGAACAAGCAAATGAAAATTACAGTGAAGACGAACAAAAAGGAAAGCAGAAATGGAGAGACAGAGGAGGAGAAGCAGGCAGAAAGAGAGAGCAAGAAAAAAAGAGGAAAATGAAAAGGAGCTGGAAGATGAACAGGAAGAAAAAAGGAAAAGGGAAAATGAGAAACAATATCCCAAGAAAAGATTAGTCAGCAAATCCCTCATGGCCACTCTCTGGGCAAAGTTTAAATTAAACAGTTGCCCCGCAATACAAGAGAGTTTATCACTCTCCTTTCAATTTGGCATGACACATAAACAGGTAAGTCAATGGTTTTGTAAAAACAGAAAGAAATGTCTAAGAGAAAGCATAGAAAAAAACAAGAGATGGGGTCTCTCTGAGTTGCCAAGGCTGGTCTCAAACTCCTATCCTCGGGGGAAGCTTCCCACCTTGGCCTCCAGAAGTGCTGTAATTACAAGCATGAGCCATTGTGCCTGGCTAAGACATTTTTTCTTTTTCCTTCTTCTTCTTCTTTTTTTTGTCTCGCTCTGTCACCAAGGCTGGAGTGTGGTGCAGTGGTGTGGTCTCAGCTCGTGGCCTCTACCTCCGGTTTCAAGTGGTTCTCCTGCCTCACCCTCCTGAGTCTAGCTAAGACGTTTTATATGACATCATTTTCACTAATAAATGGAGTTCTGAAAGAGTAAACAAGAAAATATTAATGATCATTAATTCCATGAAGAACTAAATGAGGGGAGTGCAAAGGATTTCCTATATATCCTATTTTTACCCTACTGTGGTTTTAAAGTTTTTATAATGGATGCTAATTAATTTTATTTCAGAAAAAAATTGATAAAGAAATTACCAACCTCTCAAAATATTTTGAGACTGAAAGGGAAATCCCTTGTAAAAGCTGATGGGTTCAGTGCATTCTGCAACTTATCAATATATCTCTAAACATCCCTTCCAGGCCAGGCGTGGTTGCTCACACCTGTAATCCCAGCACTTTGGGAGGCCGAGGCGGGACGATAACTTGTGGTCAGGAGTTCGAGACCAGCCTCACCAACATGGTGAAACCCCATCTGTACTAAAAATACAAAATTAGCCAGGCATGGTAGCACATGCCTGTAATCCCAGCTACTCAGGAGGCTGAGGCAGGAGAATTGCTTGGCCCAGGAGGTTGCAGTGAGCCGAGATCGTGCCATTGCACTTCAGCCTGGACAACAAGAGAGAAATTCCATCTCAAAATAAATAAATAAATAAATACATCCCCATATATATACATATATGGCAGCAACTTGGCTGGGCATGGTGGCTCACACTTCCAATACCAGCATTTTGGGAGGCTGAGGTAGGCATATCATTTGAGGTCAGTTGTTTGAGATCAGCTTGGTTAACATGGTGAAACCCTAACTCTATTAAAAATACAAAAAATTAGCCGGGCGTGGTGGTGCATGCTTGTAATCCCAGCTACTTGGGAGGCTCAGACAGGAGAATCTCTTGAACCTGGGAGGCAGAGGTTGCAGAGCTGAGATCACACCATTGCACTCCAGCCTAGGAGATAAGAGTGAAACTCTGTCTTAAAAAAAAACGAATCACAAGTTTAGGTCTAATATGTAGAATCTAGGGGAAGTTCTAGTAATCTGGTGCAATTTAAATGCAAGGTAGACATCAAAGAATCTTTAGAAATGAAAATCAGAAGGTAGACATGGACTACATAGTTATGCCATGCTAAGGAGTTTAGATTTTATTCTGGATGGGTATGAGAGTCTTGATCAAATTAATGGTTCTCAATTTATATATATATACACACACACACACACACACACACACACACACACATATATACACAAACAAATAAACTGTCGACAGTTTATTTGTTTGTGTGTTTGGTTTTTGTTTTTGAGACACAGTCTCGCTCCGTTGCCCAGGCTGGAGTACAGTTCACTGCAACCTCCGCCTTCTGGGTTCAAGTGATTCTCATGCCTCAGCCTCCTGAGTAGCTGGGATTACAGGCACCTGCCACGATGCCCAGCTGATTTTTGTATTTTTAGTAGACACGGGATTTCACCATGTTGGCCAGGCTGGTGTCAAACTCTTGACCTCAGGTGATCCACCCACCTCAGCCTCCCAAAGTGCTGAGATTACAGGCGTGAGCCACTGTGCCCAGCCATCCCAGAGGTTTTGATAGACTGTATCACTATTATCATTCAGTTTGAAATTTTTTTTATTTTTCATCTTGATTTCATTTTTGACCCAATGATCATTCAGGAACAGGTTATTTAATTCCCATGTATTAGCATAGTTTTGAAGGTTCCTCACCCCCATCTCCCATAGCAGCTGCATAGTTCTGAAGGTTTTAAGATGGAGCTTTGCTCTGTCACCCAGGCTGGAGTGCAGTGGTATGATATCGGCTCACTGCAACCTCTGCCTCCAAGGTTCAAGCAATTCTCCTGCCTCAGCCTCCCAAGTAGCTGGGATTACAGGCACGTGCCACCACACCTGGCTAATTTTTTTTATTTTTTGTAGACACGAGTTTCACCATGTTAGCCAGGCTGGTCTCGAACTCCTGACCTCAGATGATTCACCCGCCTCGCCCTCCCAAAGTGCTAGGATTACAGGCATGAGCCACTTCGCCCAGCTTCAGTTCAAATTATTACAAAGTTCAGCTGGAGAGTTCCTTCTCCCTGTGACCTTTTCCAAGTGCCTCTGGCCACCCTACTGAAGGACCCCTGTAAGGCCAGGCAGAAATGGTTTGCTAGGGGACCCAGTGAGCTCACAGGACTTTTCCCACTGCTTCCTCTACTCCTGTATTTCACTTGGCTATCTAAATTGACTCAGCTCCAGGTAAGGTCAGAATCTTCTCCCATAATCTAGGCCTTCAGTTTCTCCAGCAGGGGTGTGTGTTTGGGGGCAGACAATCTCCCTTTCCCACTTCCACAGTTTGGGCACTCACAGTATTTGGGGTGTCTCCTGGGTCCTGCAAGAACAGTCCACTTCCTTCAGAGGGTCTGTGGGTCCTCTTGGGTTTCCTGATTTATTCCTGCAGTTGTTCTGGAGCAAAAATTCATGATGTGAGCTCCACATGCTGCTCTGTTCATCCAAGTTGGAGCTGCAATCTAGTCCTGCCTCCCATCTGCCATGATCCCCCCTACCTTTTTTAAAAAATATAGAACACTTCACAGATTTGCGTGTCATCCTTGTGCAGGGATCATGCTAATCATCTCTGCATCATTTCAATTACAGTACAGGTGCTGTCGAAACACGCCCAGGTGCTTAGGTTTTGATGGCCTTGTAGAGACAGGAGACAGAGCCTTGGGCCTAAGTAAGGCAGCGGGGTGGAACATACCTGTAGAAAGTTGGGACTTTTAAAGGACTACACCTTCAATAAGGTCGAACTAGACAAAAATTCATTCACTAGCATAGGATGACAACCTGGTCTCTAAGAAGGTAGAAAAAAGGTCTCCCTCTGAGGCCTGCTTTCACATGGGTTTGGGATTCAAAACGTATACCTTCTATAATGTCCAGGAACCTTCTACACCAAAAAATGAGTGTAAAGTGTATACTCACTTAAAAGTATAACTATTGTTATTCCTACCTGGCAGAAGCAACATAAAACAGCTGTAGAGAGACATATCTTTCACAAGATCCTCACAAGTAAAGCTGCACTGAACATAATTTAAAATAAAAAATTATAAAACACACAAAAAACACCACACCATAATCAAATGTCTGAAGACACACAAATAGAATTAGACCCCAAAATATGCAGACTTATCTGATAAACACTGTAAAATAACTATGCTTAAAATAATTAAAGATATAATTGAAAACATAAGAAAAAACAAGACATTATTTTATTTTATTTTTACAGATTTGAGGATACGAATGCAGTTTTGTTACATGGATATACTGTGTAGTGGTGAAGTTTGGACTTTATTTATTTATTTATTTTAAAGATGGGGTTTCACCATATTGGTCAAGCTGGTCTCGAACTCCTGACCTCAGGTGATCCACCCACCTCAGTCTCCCAAAATGCTGGGATTACAGGCGTGCGCCACCATGCCTGGCCAGAAGTTTGGACTTTAAAGTGCAACCATCACTCAAATTGTGTATACTGTACCCATTAGGTAATTTTTTTTTTTTTTTTTTTTTTTGAGACGGAGTTTCGCTCTTGTTGCCCAGGCTGGAGTGCAATGGCGCGATCTCGGCTCACCGCAACCTCCGCCTCCTGGGTTCAGGCAATTCTCCTGCCTCAGCCTCCTGAGTCGCTGGGATTACAGGCATGCGCCACCATGCCCAGCTAATTTTTTTTATTTTTAGTAGAGACGGGGTTTCACCATGTTGACCAGGATGGTCTCGATCACTTGACCTCGTGATCCACCCGCCTCGGCCTCCCAAAGTGCTGGGATTACAGGCGTGAGCCACCGCGCCGGGCAAGTAATTTTTTTTTTTTTTTTTTTTGAGTCAGGGTCTCACTCTAGCACCCAGGCTGGAGAGCAATGGCGCAATCTTGTCTCATTGCAACCTCCGCCTCCTGGGTTCAAGCGATTCTCCTGCCTCAGCCTCCCAAGTAACTGGGACTACAGGTGCCCATAACCATGCCCAGCTAATTTTTGTATTTTTAGTAGAGACAGGGTTTCACCATATTAGCCAGGCTGGTCTCAAACTCCTGACCTTGTGATCTCCTCACCTTGGCCTCCCAAAGTGCTGGGATTACAGGTGTGAGCCACCGCACCCAGCCTGGCATGTCATTTCTATATGTTGGTAACATTTCAAGTACTCTCTTCTAGCTACTTTGAAATATACAATATATTTTTGCTAACTCTAGTGACCCTGCTCTGTTATGGAACATTAGAACATATTTCTTCTAACTGTATGACTGGATCCATTAACAAACCTCTTTTCATCACCCCCTGCCACCCACACACCTTTTCCAGCCTCTGGTATCTATAATTCCATTCTCTATTTCCATGGGGTCAACTTTTTTCATTTCCAACATATGAGTGAGAATATATAGTATTTGTCTTTCTGTGCCTGGCTTATTTCATGTAACATATAACATCCAGTTAGTTCCATTAGTTTCATTTATGTTGCTACAAATGACACAATTTCATTCTTTTTTATGGCTATATAGTATTCCACTGTGTATATATAGCACATCTTCTTTTTTTTCTTCTTCTTTTTTTTTTAGAGATGGGATGTTTCGATGTTGCCCAGGCTAGAGTGCAATGGCACAATCATGGCTTCAATATCCCATTTTCAGCATTGGACAGATTTTCCAGATAGAAAACCAACAAAGAAATGTCAGACTTAATCTGCACTATAGAAAAAGTGGATCTAATAGATATTTACAAAACATTTCATCCAACAGCTGCAATATACACATTCTTCTTTTAGCACATTGGTCATTCTCAAGGACAACCATATGTTAAGTCACAAAGCAAGTCTTAAAAACATTTTTTTGTTGTTTGTTTGAGATGGAGTCTCGCTCTGTCACCCAGCCTGGAGTGCAGTGGCGTGATTTCGGCTAGCTGCAATGTCTGCCTCCCCAGTTCAAGCAATTCTTTTGCCTCAGACTCCTGAGTAGTTGGGACTACAGGCGAGTGCCACCACGCCTGGTTAATTTTTGTATTTTTAGTACAGATGGCTTTTCACCATATTGGCCAGGCTGGTCTCAAACTCCTGGCCTCGTGATCCACCTGCTTCAGCCTTCCAAAGTGCTGGGATTACAGGCGTAAGCCACTGCGCCGGGCCCCAAACATTTGTAAACATTGAAATAACATCAAGCATCTTCTCTGACCACAATGGAATAAAACTAGAAATCAATGATGAAAGGGATTTTAGAAACTATACAAAATGCTGGGTGCAGTAGCTCACATCTGTAATATCAGCACTTTGGGAGGCTGAGGCGGGTGGATCACTTGAAGTAGAGAGTTCAAGACAAGCCTGGCCAACATGATGAAACCCCATCTCTACTAAAAATTAAAAAAAAAATAGCCGGGCATGGTGGCACATACCTGTAATCCCAGCTACTAAGGAGGCTGAGGCACAGGAGAATCGCTTGAACCTGGGAGGTGGAGGTTGCAGTGAGCTGAGATCGTGCCACTGCACTCCAGCCTGGGCGACAGAGTGAGACTCCATCTAAAAAAAAATATATGTGTATATATATATATATATATACACACATATATATACATATATATACACATATATACATATATATATGTATTTGTATGATGATTTCAATTGCTGAAAAAGCATTTGATAAAATTCAGTATTTGTTCATGATAAAAACCCTCAAAAAACTAGGCATAGAAGGAACATACCTCAACATAATAAAGGTGATATATGACAGACCCAGTTATTATCACACTGAATGGGGAAGAATTGAAAGCTTTTCCTCTAAGATGTGGAACACAACAAGGACACCTACTGTCACCACTGTTGTTCAACATAGTACTGGAAGTCCTGGCTAGAGTAATCAAAGAAGAGAAAGATTAAAAGGGCATCCAAATTGTAAAGGAAGAAGTCCAATTACCCTTGTTTGCAGATAATATAATCTTATATTTGGAAAAACCCAAAGACTCCACTAAAAAACTATTAGAACTGATAAATTCAGTAAAGTTGCAGAATACAAAATTAGCATACAAAAATCGGTAGCATTTCTATATGCCAACAGTAAACAATTTGAAAAAGCAATCAAGAAAACAATTACATTTACAATAGCTACAAAACAAAACAAAACAAAACAAAAAACTAGGAATTAACAAAAAAGTGAAAGATCTCTACAAAGAAAACTATTGGGTTGGTGCAAAAGTAATTGCAGTTTTTGTCATTACTTGTTTTTTGGTTTTTTGGTTTTTTTTAGACAGAGTCTTGCTCTGTCACCCAGGTTGGAGTGCAGTGGTGTATTCATTACAACTTCTGCCTCCAGGGTTCAAGTGATTCTCCTGCCTGGGTCTCCTGAGTAGCTGGGAATACAGGCATAGGCCACCACACCTGGCTAATTTTTGTATTTTTAGTAGAGGCGGGGTTTTGCCATGTTGGCCAGACTGGTTTCAAACTCCTGATGTCAAGTGATCCACCCGCCTTGGCCTTCTAAAGTGCTGACACTACAAGCCTGAGCCACCGCAGCCAGCTGCCATTACTATTAATGTCAAAAACTGCAATTATTTTTGCACCAACCTAATATAAAACATTGATGCAAGAACTTGAAGAGGACACAAAAAATGAAAAGATTCCATTTTCATGAATTGGTAGAATAAATGTTGTTAAAATGTCAATACTATCCAAAGCTATCTATAGAATCAATGCAATCCTTGTCAGAATACCAATGACATTATTCACAGAAATAGAAAAGAATCCTAAAATTTATATGCAACCATAAAAGACCAAGAATAGCCAAAACCATTCCGAGCATAAAGAACAAAACTGGAGGAATTACATTACCTGACTTAAAATTATACTACATAGCTACAGTAACCAAAACAACATGGTACTGGCATAAAGACAGAGAAGTAGACCAATGGAACAGACTAGAGTACCCAGAAACAAATCCGTACATCTACAGCAAACTCATTTTCAACAAAGGTGCCAATAAAATGTGCTGGGGAAAAGACAGTCTCTTCAATAAATGATGCTGGGAAAACTGGATATTCATAAGCAGAAAGAATGAAACTAGATTCCTGTCACCATCTACAAAAATCAAATCAAAATGAATTAAAGACTTAAATCCAAGACCTAGAACCATGAAACTACTACAAGAAAACCCTGGGGAAACTGTCCAGGATATTGGACTGAGCAAAGATTTCTTTAATATTCCACAAGCACAGACAGCCAAAGCAAAAGTGGACAAATGCAATCATATCAAGTTAAAAAGCTTTTGCACAACAAAGAAAACAATCAACAAAGTGAAGAAACAACCCACAGAATGGGAGAATATTTGCAAACTGCTCATCTGACAAGTGATTAATAATGAGAATATGCAAGGAGTTCAAACAACTCTACAGGAAAAAAAATCTAATCATCCAATTTAAAAATGGGCCAAATATCTGAATAGATGTTTATCACAAGAAGACATACCAATGGCAAACAGGTTTATGAAAAGGTGCTCAACATCACTGATCATCAGAGAAATGAAAATCAAAATTATGTTGAGATACTGGCCAGGCGCGATGGCTCACGCCTGTAATCCCAGCACTTTGGGAGGCTGAGGCAATTGAATCACTTGAAGTCAGGAGTTCGAGACCAGCCTGGCCAATATGGTGAACCCTGTCTCTACTAAAAATACAAAAAAAAATTAGCTGAGCATGGTGGTGCACACCTGTAATCGCAGCTACTCAGGAGACTGAGACAGGAGAATTGCTTGAACCCAGGAGGTGGAGGTTGCAGTGAGCCTAGATCGTGCCATCGCACTCCAGCCTGGGTGACAGAGGAAGACTTCGTCTAAAAACAACAACAACAACAACAAAAAAAAAAACCAAAAAAAAAAAAAAAACGGAAAAAAATGTAACGAGATACCATCTTACCCCAGTTAAACTGATTTTTATCCAAAAAACAGGCAATAACAAATGCTGGTGAGGATGTGGCGAAAAGGGAACCCTCGTACACTGTCAGTGGGAATGTAAATTAGTACACCCACTATGGAGAACAGTTTGGACATTTCCTCAAAAAATTAACATTAGAGCTACTATACGATCCAGCGATCCCACTTCTGGGCATATACCCTAAAGAAAGGAAATCAGTATATTGAACACATACCTGTATTCTCATGTTTACTGCAGCATTATTTCACAATAGCCAAGATTTGGAAGCAACCTAAATGTTCATCAGTAGATGAATAGATAAAGAAAATGTGGTACATATACAAAATAGAGTACTATCCAGCCATAAAAAGAGTAAGATCTTGACTGGGCATGGTGGCTGTAATCCCAGCACTTTGGGAGGCTGAGGTAGGCAGATCACGAGGTCAGGAGTTCGAGACCAGTCTGACCAACATGGTGAAACCCCATCTCTACTAAAAATATAAAAATTAGCTGGGTGTGGTGTCGCATGCCTGTAATCCTAACTACTCAAGAGGGTGAGGCAGGATAATTACTTGAACTGGGGAGGCAGAGGTTGCAGTGAGCCGAGATCAAGCCATTGCACTCTGGCCCGAACAGCAGAGTAAGACTCCATCTCAAATGAAGAAATAAATAATAAATAAATATAAAATTGAGTCTTAAAACAAAAAAAAGTGAGATCTTTTCATTTGCAACAACTTGGATGTACCTGGAGGTGATTATGTTAAGTGAAATAAGTCAGGCACAGAAAGACAAACTGCACAAGTTCTCACTTATTTGCGGGAGCTAAAACGTAAAACAATTGAACTCATAGAGATACAGAGTAGAAGGATGGCTACCAAGGGCTGGGAAGGGTGGTGGGCGAGTGGAGGGGAAGTGAGGATGGCTATTGAATACAAAAAATAGAAAGAATGAATAAGACCTAGCATTTGATAGCACAACAAGGTGACTATAGTCAACAATAATTTAATTGTACATTTAAAAATAATGAAAACAGTATAATTGGATTGTTTGTAATGCGAAGGATAAACGCTTGAGGTGATGGGTACTCTATTTACCCTGATGAGATTATTATGCACATGTCTTATCAAAAATATCTCGCATACCCCATAAACATATACATCTACGGTGTACACACAAAAAATAAAAATAAGTGAAAAAAGGGGATGCACTCTGGCCTGAACAGCAGAGTGAATACAGAGGCCACCGTGCTCAGCCTCTGCATTTTTTAAAACTTTTTGTGGTCAACATGCATTTACATTTTATAAAAAGACATGTAAATATCTTGTTTTATAAGTGGAATAAAAGAAAAAAGAAGATGAAAAAATTGCCCTGTTTTCAGACTGGTTTTGTATTGGGGGACTTCCTCCATGCCTAGCCAGCTTGTTTACAACTCTCCCTTGGTGTTCAGTTCCTGCTTACATGGATCCTGACATCAGCCAGAGGTGAAAACTTAGGTTCTTCTCAGGCTTTTCTGAGCGTATTTCCAGCGCTTAGCATGCATGCGGCTTTTTCAACTCTCTGGTATACACAGGAGCTGTTAAAAGCCCTTATTTCTCCACATATTTCTTTTCCGATCTTCCTCCTTCCTTCAGTCTATTATTTGTTCTGACTGTTACCTCTTTCCCCAGGCTGCTTCAGACAATACTGTGCCTTCAAATACTTTTAGCAAAAGCCACCACTTCTGAGAATGCTCCAAGTTGGGTGAAATGAGGCAGGCCCTTGCACCAGTTCTTGAGGGAACCACTAGTCAGGTTGAAGCACAAAATCACAACATTTGGGAATAAGGTCTGCATTGCTCCCTCCAGCACTATAAAGTTATACCAGGAGGGTGGGATGCTATCTTCAGGCTGCTGCTGATCTAAAGTGGGGAGTTGGAAGCAGGTGATTAAAAACACCACAGCATTCTTTTACTGGATTGTGGCTGCCTCTTTCTTCATTAAGCTTTCCCTTGCTTGTTGTAAGTTTTCCATTAAGTTCCAGAGTTGTGCAAAAATTGACAGTTTTTGCCAGCTTGTTTTTGGAGGGATGGAGCCCTGGGGCTCCCTATTCTGCCATTTTCCATGACATCACGAACAAGTATAGTTGTCATAAGTTTTTGATTAGTTTCCAGAGCTCTGATAAAGTTGATTTTGACACTGTTTGACAGTTTATTTTTTGCTTTTGTGAGGGAGAGAACTTGGGAGTTCCCCACTCTGTCATATTTGTTAATGTTACTTAAATTCAGGACTCTTTATTAGGGAAAATTGTCCATTTCAGTATTTTACTCCAACAGGGAATCATTGCTGGTAGAAGACAATGACTGGCCATTCTGGCCTCTACAATGATCTAGTTACAACTCTCAGATCCAGCAATGCTATTGGCGGAAACTATCTTATGGAAGATGGGCTGTATTAAAATGATAAGCAATAGTCCTATTAAAACCAGTACACCAATGTCTAAATTTTTAAAAGGTTGATTATTTAGCTTTTATTCTCTTCCTCTTGCTTTTCTTTTCCACTAGCACATTTTCTTCTTTCTGCTTTTCTGTATTTTTTTTTTTTTGAGACAAAATTTTGCTCTGTCACCCAGGATGAAGTGCAGTGGCACAATCTCAGCTCACTGCAACCTCCACCTCCTGGGTTCAGGCAATTCTCCTGCCTAAGTCACCTGAGTAGCTGGGATTACAGGTGCACCACCATGCCTGGCTAATTTTTATATTTTTATGTTGGTCAGGCTGGTCTTGAACTCCTGATCTCGTGATCTGCCTGCCTCAGCCTCTCAAAGTGCTGGGATTACAGGTGTGAGCCACCGTGCCCAGCCTCTGTATTTTTTTTAACGATTTGTGGTCAACATGCATTTACATTTTATAAAGAGATATGTAAATATATTGTTTTATAAGTGGAATAAAAGAAGATTTAAATGTAATAAGAAAGAATTCAATCTCCTTACTTAAGAGCTTATGAAGAACAGTTAAATTTTTATTTTTATTTTATTTATTTATTTTTTTGAGACAGAGTCTTGCTCTGTCGCCAGGCTGGAGTGCAGTGCCGCAATCTCGGCTCACTGCAACCTCCGCCTCCTGGGTTCAAGTGATTCTTCCGCCTCAGCCTCCCAAGTAGCTGGGACCACAGGTGCGTGCCACCACACTCGGCTAATTTTTTTGTGTTTTTGGTAGAGACGGGGTTTCACCATGTTGGCCAGGATGGTCTAAATCTGTTGATCTCATTATCTGCCTGAATAGTTGAATTTTTAAATTATCTTTACCCCTGATGAAAAATATAAATAGTTTTAGCATTACTTTATTATATTACAGTGTTCTATAATTGATAGATTACTACTTTTCATACCTTTTGGAGGGATACCTAAAGTTTTATCCCTTTTGAAGGGAGCCTAAAGTTCACAGTGGTGATGCATACCTGAAGAAATGATTCTGGTGAGCTGGATTAATATTCAGTAAGTGTTCCTCACTTTACAACCTATTGGAATTACATTTAACCCAATGCTCATTTAATAAACAAGTTTGTGCTGAGAACCAGCAGAACAATATTTTTAAAACTTTTCCTTTCATGGATCACAGTCAGGTTTAGAATAAGTCAACAAGCATTCAGAGTTTCTCCTTCTCCAGAATTTATTCAGTAAAATCTCATTTCTTCCCACAATTACATGCACACTCCCATACACAGACATAGTCACATAGGCCTAGACATATATTTACTTACTTTTCTTTCTTTTTTCTTTTTACTTTCTTTATTTCTTCCTCTCTCTTTCTGTTTCTTTCTTTTCATTCCTTCCTTCCTTCCCTCCCTCCCTCCCTCCCTCTCTCTCTCTCTCTTTCTTTCTTTCTTTTTTTCCTTTCTTTTTAAGACAGAGTTTCGCTCTGTTGCCCAGGCTGCAGTGCAGTGGCAAAATCTTGACTCACTGCAACCTCCGCTTTTCTATAATAAAAAATTATCAAGAGTATATCTCGGACTGGCCATGGTGGCTCTAGAATTGATAGATTACTACCATTACTGTAATTCCAGCACTTTGGGTGACCAAAGTGGGAGGATCCCTTGAAGCCAGGAGTTAAAGACCAGCCTTAGGAAACATAGCAACATCCCCATCCCTACAAAAAAATTTAAAACTAGCCAGCTGTGGTGGCACGCACCTGTAGTCCCAGCCACTCTGGAGGCTGAGGTGGGAGGATCACCAGGGTCCAAGAGGTCAAGATTGCAGTGAGCTGCGATGACATAACTGCACTCCATTCTGGGTGACAGAATGAGACTCTGCCTCGGGAAAAAAAAAAAAAAAAGAATTGTGCTGGGCGTGGTGGCTCACACTTGTAATCCCAGCACTTTGAGAGGCCAAGGCAGGCGAATCACCTGCGATTGGGAGTTTGAGACCAATCTGACCAACATGGAGAAACCTTGTCTCTACTAAAAATACAAAATTAGCTGGGCATGGTGGCTATGGAGTTCTCAGATATGACATGATCCATAAAAGGAAAAATTGATTAATTGGGCCTCATGAAATTTTAAAACTTTTACTCTTTGATAGAGCCTGCTAAGAGGATGAAAATACAAGCTACACACTAGGGGAAAATATTTCCAAACTATATAACTGTCAAAGAATTTAGAATACACACACACACACACACACACACACACACACACACACACACATCTCATAACTCAATAGCAAAAAAAATCTATTTAGAAAATTGGCAAAAGACATAAACATAAATGCACCAAAGAAGATAGACAGATGGCAAATAAACAGATGAAAAGATTTGCAACATCATCAGCCATTAGGAAAATGCAAATTTTTAAAATACATCCACAGGATATCACTACATACCTATCAGAATGGCTTAAAATAAAAAATAGTGAATACATCAAATGTTGGCGATGATGCAAAGAAACTCCATCAATGATCTTGAAATGAGCATAAATGGTACAGACACCCTAGAAAACTGCTTAACAGTTTATTTAAAAACTAACCAAGCCATTACCGTATAAACCAGAAATCACACACTTGGGAATTTATACCAAAGAAATGAAACTGATGTGCACACAAAAACCTGTACACAAATGTTCATAGCAACTTTATTCATAATAACAAAAAACTAGAAACAACCCAAATGTCCATAACAGGTGAATGGTTAAAAAAAACTACTCAGGCATATGGCTAGGTGTGGTGGCTCACACCTGCAATCCCAGCACTTTGGAAGGCTGAGGAGGGTGGGTCACTTGAGACCATCCTGAAACATAGCAAAACCCTCTCTCTACCAAAAGTAAAAAAAAAATTAGCTGAGTGTGGTGGCACACACCTGTAGTCCCAGCTACTTGGGTGGCTGAGGTGGGAAGATGGCTTGAGCCTGGGAGGCAGAGAGGTTGCAGTGAGCCAAGGTCATGCCACTGCACTCTAGCCTGGGCAACAGAGTGAGACTCTGTTTCAAAAAAGAAAAAGGCGGGGGGGAGGAGTATATTTCTATCTCTGCCCTATAATCTGATTCGTTTCTGTCTAAGCAAACATAACTTCACTTCTGTTGGATTTACAATTGAATCTCACAACTCAAGACTATACTATAGGGAAGCAACTTTCTTAGGAAAATGGTCCAAATAAGTAGGGCATTCTGGAAACAAATAACAGAAAGTGATAAGGATAAAGTTGATGTCAGACCCTAGAAATTGGGACTTTGTGAGACTTTCAATATAGTCCCGCCATTTTAGTCTTTTGATCTGGCAGAAGTAGCACTTTCTTAATCACAGTAAAATAGAAATGAAATGCTTATCTGCTACCCATTTCTCTAGGAAACATGATAGATTTGCTCCTTATTTTTACCAGTCATTTGTGCAATTTCTTATATTTTAATTAGCGGGTTATAAAATGTTAGTGACTATCAATCTAAAAAAACTTTTAGTCTTTTCTCTCCAGAATAATGATACAAATTGCTAGAGAATCAGTAAGAACTATACAGCTGCTGTGGGATTTATTTAATAATAAAAAAAGATAGGGCTCAACTGAAATCTGGTACAAGTTCAGAGTTTACATAACACAAGTGTGTGTCTAAGAGCTTTTGATTCTTTACATGGGCTGGACTTTAAAAACTGTAGTATATTAGGCAAAATCGTATACTCTAAAAATAATTTTTAAAAAAAGAAAAAAACTGTAGTATGTGTTAAAACATAGTACAGGGACCTGAGTTTTGTTTATAGTCACATCATCTTGCTTGACCATGAACTTTGTGTCATGTATGCAGTGGAAATTGGAGAAGCTGCCCTTTTCACAGCCTGTGCCTTTGCCATGGCAACACTGGTAACAACTCTACTGAGTGTATTATTCAGGTAAATAGAATTAAGTTGCTTTATTTGGGCCTTCTATAAATATCAGCATCATTTTTACTCTATTCTTCTCCATTCTTATTTTTAATTCTTATAACCCCAAATGAGTTCTAGCTGATGGTACTTTACTTCTGCTGAGGATGATCTTTTATTTCCCTTATTGCTTTTATTTAGGATAAATTTTATATATATATATATATTTTTTTTTTATTTTTTATTTTTTTTAGACAGAGTCTCACATTGTCACCCAGGCTGGAGTGCAGTGGCCCAATCTCAGCTCACTGCAACCTCTGCCTCCCAGGTTCAAGAGATTCTCTTGCCTCAGCTTCCCGAGTAGCTGGGATTACATGCACCCACCACCACACCCGTCTAATTTTTTGAATTTTTAGTAGAGACAGGGTTTTACCATATTTGTTGGTCAGGCTGGTCTCAAACTCCTCACCTCGTGATTTGCCCCCCTAAGCCTCCCAAAGTGCTGGGATTACAGTCTGAGCCACTGCGCCTGACCAGAAATTTTAATTTTTAGAGTATTTAGAAGATACTATATATTTCAGTAAATATTCTCCCATTTTTAAAATCCACCAACTATAACATTGTTCTTTTAATTTATCTGTCCTGTGTGTCTTTTGCTTCTTCTTCCTAGGAGCTACTCGGTAGAATTAAAATAACTCTCATTTTTATTCCTATTGAAACACTAGAAAAATTCTACGTGGTACAAGAACATTGAGTGAACCTGGTCACTTTTATGATTTTCAAAAAATTGCCTAGCCTATGTCTGGAGAAGGAATTCTAGGTTTATTTGCCTTTTCTCTGTTTTTCCCACAGTTCGATTTTGTCTTCTTACTTTTTGAATGAACAATTGAATATGCATGGTAAGATGCTAAGTGCATCTTAAGTGTCCTGAGCTCTATGTAATGGTGATCGATGTCCAACAGGGGGCACAGATTTCTAACTTGTCACAGAGGGCTGAGAAATGAAAAAATCCAGGTACTGATTGAACTATATGAGATATAATTTTTATTTTAAAACAATTTTTCTACTTGAAAAAGTAGTTACATTTATTTCCAAGTATTAACAAAATAGATGATTCAGCAATGAGTTTACAGACAGTAGGAAAAAAAGCTATATTAGAGCTCTACCTACTTTATTTTTAATTTTAATTTTTATTATTTTTAATTGACACATCATAATTGTACATATTTATGGGGTACAGGGTGATATTTTGATACATGTATACAATGTGTAATGATCAAATCAGGGTACTTAACATATCCATCACCTCAAATATTTATCATTTCTTTGTGTTGTGAACATTCAAAACCCTCTCTTCTAGCTACTTGAAAATATACAATAAATTATTATTAGTTACAGTCACCCTACTGTACAATAGAAAACCAGAACTTATTTCTCCTATCTAACTGTAATTTTGTATTCGCTAACCAACCTCTCCCCATCCCCCTTGCCCGCTCCGCTTACCAGGTTTTAGTAAACTTTATTCTATTTTCTGCTTCTGTGTGATATTTGTAGCTCTCACACATAAGTGTGAGAACATGTGATATTTATCTTTCTGTGCCTGACTTATTTCTTTTTTTTTTCTTTTTCTTTCTTTCTTTTTTTTTTTTTTTTTTTTTTTTGAGACAGAGTTTTGCTCTTGTTGCCCAGGCTGGAGTGCAATGGCGTGATCGCGGCTCACTGCAACCTCCACCTCTCAGGTTCAAGCAATTTTCCTGCCTCAACCTCCTGAGTAGCTGAGATTACAGGCATACACCCCCACACCCAGTTAATTTTTGTAATTTGTATTTTTTGAATGACTTATTTCACTTAAAGTAATGCTCGCCAGGAGCATCCATTTTGCCATTAATGACAATATTTTATTCGTTTTTATGGCTGAATAGTATTCCATTTGCTATATATTCCATTTTAATTTGTATTTTAAAATCACTTCACAACAAGCTAGACTATAACAAAGCAGGGTTTGTTCCAATAATATAAGGGTGGTTATATTGAGATACCATCTTGCACCAGTTAGAATGGTGATCATTAATAAGCCAGGAGACAACAGATGCTGGAGAGGACGTGGAGAAATAGAAACACTTTTACACTGTTGGTGAGAGTGTAAATTAGTTCAACCATTGTGGAAGACAGTGTAGTGATTCCTCAAGGATCTAAAACTAGAAATATCATTTGACCCAGCAATCGCATTACTGGGTATATACCCAAAAGATTATAAATCATTCTACTATAAAGACACATGCACCCATATGTTTATTGTGGCACTGTTCACAATAACAAAGACTTGGAACCAACCCAAATGCCCATCATTGATAGACTGGATAAAGAAAGTGTGGCACATATACACCATGGAATACTACGCAGCCATAAAAAAGAATGAGTTCATGTCCTTCAGCAGGGACATGGATGAAGCTGGAAACCATCATTCTCAGCAAACTAATACAAGAACAGAAAAGCAAACATCACATGTTCTCGCTCATAAGTGGGAGCTGAACAATGAGAACACATGGACACAGGGAGGGGAACATCACACACTGGTGCCTATCAGGGGATTGGGGGGCTAGGAGAGGGATAGCATTAGGAGAAATACTTAATGTAGATGACAGGTTGATGGGTGCAGCAGACCACCATGGCATGTGTATTCCTGTGTAGCAAACCTGCGCATTCTGCACATGTACCCCAGAATTTAAAATATAATTAAAATATATATATATATATATAAAGGTGGTTAAACATAAGAAAATCTCTCATTATAACCTGTTATATCACCAAATTAGAGGGGAAAGCCCTATGATTATATAAATAAATAATTTAAAAGAATTTGATAAAATTTAGCAGGAATTCCTAATAAAAATTCTAAGAAAAAATTTTAAAATCTACCTAAATATCATGGTTTATTTACCAAAAATGCAAAAGCAAATAGTGGGAGAAGACTAAAAGACTAAGCAGCAAAAGACTAAAATAATTTTAATGAAAAGTAGGACTATACAAACACATGTATTATTGTCATTACTATTTAACATTACTTTAGATATTCTAGAGCTGTACTGTTCAATATGGTAGCTACTAGCCACATGTGGCTGTCTACATTTAAATAAATTAAAATTAAATTGAAAAAATTAGTTCTTCAGTCTCCCTAGCCACTTTTTTTTCTTTTTTGAAATGGAGTCTTGCTCTGCCACCCAGGCTGGAGTGCAGTGGCACGATTTTGGTTCACTGCAACCTCCGCCTTCCAGGTCCCAGTGATTCTGGTGACTCAGCCACCCGTGTAGTTGGGATTATAGGCATGTGCCACCAAACCCAGCTAATATTTGTATTTTTAGTAGAGATGGGGTTTCACCATGTTGGCCAGGCTGGTCTCGAACTCCTGACCTCAGGCAGTCTGCCCGCCTCGGCCTCCCAAAGTGCTGGGGTTACAGGTGTGTGCCACCGTGCCCGGTCCCCTAGCCACATTTCAAGTGCCCCATAGCAACACATGGTCAGTGGCTACCATAATTGACAGTGCAACTATAGAACATTGCCATTGTCACAGGAAATTCTATTAGATAATGCTATTATAGAGAATGAAATAAGATAGGAAAAACTGTATATATAGTGGAGGGGAAATGAGATTTAATTTTCTATCTCTTTTCGCTCATGTGTGCTTGTATGCATAGAAAACTCAAAGGACACTCACCAAAATGGTGGAATAGAAGCGATCTGGCTTCATTCTCTCCCACAGAAAATTTAAAACAACTATTCAGTGCCAAGATTGTTATTAGCAATATCCTAGAACTCAAAACTGAGGTTGTGTTAATCTTTTGAGCCACAAAGAATTGAAAAACGGTGACTAGATGGTAAGAGAAACACACACCTCTACCTGTGACACCTCTTCCTCCAGCTGCCAGGCACCTTGCAGAAAAGTCCCCCTGGACACATGGTTTCTACACTGGAACAAGTGATTGAGGTGTGCGGCCAGCTCTTTTACTATCTTGCGTTCCTTTGTAAGAAAGCCATTCCTGCTGAGCCCATGGAAAGCATCATGAGTGTCTGGAAGGAGAAAAACCCCTGAGGGCAACTAGAGACAAACAGTGGAGATGTGGCTAGCAACCCCAGTGCAGGGAAACTTAGGAGCTGCTCTTTACCTCAGGCAAAGGAGATGCCAAATCAGAGAGGCGGTTCAGCAGCACCATGCTGTAGGAAGCATGCTCCAAGGGTCCTCTGGCCACTAACCTTAGCTGGCCTTCCCACACAGGCAGGATATTCCCTTTCAGAGCCCCAGCCCCCTAATCTGGGGCAATGCTTGGAAATTTTGTGAGAACTACAGCAAATCTTGGCTAACTAGTGCCAAAAAGGAAACAGCAATCTGGGGTTAAGAGGACTCGACAAGCAAATTTCACAGAACTTCTAATCAGACATACTCTAGAAGTATGTCTTCAATGTGAAGCCATAGACATATTCATAAGAAACAACAGCAGATGGAAAACATGGTCTTCCCAAATGAACAAAGTAATAAGCCAGTGATCAATCCCCAACAAGACAATGATACATGAGCTTTCAAGAATACAAAATAACAGTTTTGAGGCAACTCAGGGAACTCTAAGATAACACAGAAAATCAGTTCAGTAATTTTTATAAAAGAAATTTAACAAAGAGCTTGAAATAAAAGAAGTCAAACAGAAATTTTGGAACAAAGAAATACATTAACCAACTAAATTTCCAAACAGCCTATCTTCAAGCTCACTGACTCTTTCTTCTACATGATCAATTTCGTTGTTATCTTCAGAAAGCAAATCTAAGACACTGGCCTTAAAGAGGGAACTGAGAAAGAGCAAGGGCTAGAAATCTTATTCAAAAAATATGCACAGAAAACTCTCCAAACCTACATAAAGATACAAATATCCAGGTATAGAAAGGCCAAACATAACCAAACAGATTCAATGCAAATAAAACTGCACCAAGGTATATAATAATCAAACTCTCGAAGGTAAAGAGAGGATCCTAAAAGCAGCAAGAGAAGCAAATAATGGGCCAGGTGTGGTGGCTCATGCCTGTAATCCCAGCAGTTTGGGAGGCCAAGTTGGGCAGATCACTTGAGGTCAGGAGTTCAAAACCAGCCTGGGCAACATGGTGAAACCCCATCTCTACTAAAAATACGATTATCCAAGTGTGGGGGTGCGCATGTGTAATCCTGGCTATTTGGGAGGCTGAAGCAGGAGAATCGCTTGAACCGGGAGGCAGGGGTTGTAGTGAGCCAAGATCACACCACTGCACTTCAGCCTGAGCCACAGAGTGAGACTCCATCTCAAAAAAAGAAAATAACATATAAAGGAGCTCCCATTTGTCTGGCAACAGAATTCCCAGCAGAAACTATATAGATTAGGAGGGAGTAGGGTGACATATTCAAGTGCTGAAGGAAGAAACTGTCAAATGAGAACACTGTACCCTGTGTTCTCATTAAAAAAAAAAAAAAAAAAAAAAAGTAAAGCTTTATCTCCTTTAAACATGGAGGAGAGATAAAGAATTACCCAAAGAAAAACCGAGGGAATTCATCACAAGACCTGTCTTACAAAAAATGCTAAAAGCATTTCTTCAATCTGAAAGAAAAGGATGCTAACATGCAATAAGAAATTATGAGAAGGCATAAAATTCACTGGTAAAAGTAAGTAGACAGACAAATTCAGCATACTTTAATATTGTAATTGTGATGTGTAAACCACTCAGATGTCTAGTATAAAGACTAAAAGACAAGGGTATCAAAAATAATAACCATAACAAGTTTATAAGAGATGGGCAACATAAAAAGATGTAAATTGGCTGGGTTTGGTGGTTCATGCCTGTAATCCCAGCACTTTGGGAGGCCGAAGTGGGCAGATCACTTGAGGCCAAGAGTTAGAGACCAGCCTGGCCAACATGGCAAAACCCTGCCTCTGCTAAAAACACAAAAATTAACCGTGCTGGTAGCACATGCCTGTAATCCCAGCTACTTGGGAGGTTGAGGCACGAGAATGACTTGAACCTGGGAAGCAGAGGTTGCAGTGAGTCAAGATCCTGCCACTGCATTCCAGCCTGGGCAACAGAGTCAGACTCTGTTTAAAATAAATAAATAAATAAAATAAAAATAAGTATAATAAGATGTAAATTGAGCCAATAAAACATCAATAAGGAAAATCCCAGAACCTGATAGCTTCATTGCTGAATTCTACTAAATTTTAAAAGAGGTGCCGGGCACAGTGGCTCACACCTATAATCCCAGCACTTTGGGAGGCCAAGGCGGGCAGATCACAAAGTCGGGAGTTTAAGACCAGCCTGACCAACATGGTGAAACACTGTCTCTACTAACAATACAAAAATTAGCTGGGTTTGGTGGCATGTGCCTGTAATCCCAGCTACTTAGGAGGCTGAGGCAGGAGAATCATTTGAACCCGGGAGGTGGAGGTTACGGTGACCCAAGATCATGCCACTGCACTCCAGCATGGGCAACAGAGCAAGACTCTGTCTCCAAAAGGAAAAAAAAAAGGAACTAATATCAGTTTTTCTCAAACTCTTCTAGAAAGTTAAAGAGAGGAAAATTCTTCCAAACTCATTTGGAAGAATCGAGGCCAGCACTACCCTGCTATGAAAACCAGACAAGGACACAACAAAAAAAGGAAGCTCTAGACCAATATCCATGATGAGCATAGATGCAATAATCCCCAACAAAATACTAGCAAATCAATCCCAGGAGCACATTTAAGAGATCATTCACCAAGATTGGGATTTATCCCAAGGATGAAAGGATATTTCAGTGTATGCAAATCAATAAATGTGATACATCACATCAACAGAATGAAGGACAAAAATCATTGTATCGCCTCAATAAACTCAGAAAAATGCATTTGATAAAATTCAACATCCCTTCAAGATAAAAAGTCTCAACAAGTTAGGTACAAAGGAAATGTACCTCAACACAACAAAGGCCATATATGACAAACCTACAGCCAGCATCAAACTAAAGAAGGAACAGTTGGAAGTCTTTACCTTCAGATCTAGGACAAGACAGACATATCCACTTTCAACAGTTTTATTTAATATAATGCTGGAAGTCTTAGCCAGAGTAATTCAGCAAACAAAAGAAATAAAGATAATCCAAATTGGAAAGGAGGAAGACAAACTGTCCTGTTTGCAGACAACATGATCTTATATAGAGAAAACCCTAAAAGCTCCAGCAAAAAACTGTTAGAACTGATGAACAAATTCAGTAAAGTTGCAGAATGCAAAATAAATTACAAAAATCAGTAGTGACTCCATACACTCCAACAATGAACTAGTGGAAAAAGAAAGCAAAAAAAGCAATCCCATTTACAATAACTACAAAAAATACCTAGGGATATATTTAAATAAGGTAAAATATCAAGATGAAAAAGTTATAAAACACTAATGAAAGAAATTGAAGAGGACACAAAAAAATAGAAAGACATTCATGTTCATGGAATGGAAGAATTAGAATTTTGAAAAAGTAATCTATTACGAAAAATGATCTATACATTCAATGCAATCTCAATCAAAACACCAATGACATTATGCATATAAATATTTTTAAAATCCTAAAATTTGTATGGAGTCACAAAAGACTCTGAATAGCCAAAGTAATTCTGAGCAAAAAGAACAAAGTGGAAGGCACCACATTATTTGACTTCAAAATATACTATAAAGCTATATATAAACCAAAACAGCCCATGGTACTGGCATAAAAACGGACACATAGACCAATGGAGGAGAATAGAGAATGCAAATATAAACCCATGTATTTACAGCCAACTGATTTTTGACAAAAGTGCCAGGAACATTAATTGGGGAAGTGACAAATCTACTAAATAACTGGTGCTGGGAAAACTGGATATCCATATACAGAAAAATGAAACTATAGCCCTGTATCTCACCACATATAAAAATCAACTCAAAATGGATTAAAGACTTAAGAGTAAGACCTGAAACTATGAAACTACTAAAGGAAAACACAGAGGAAATACTTGGGGACATTAATCTGAGCAAAGATTTTATGGCTAACACCTCCCAAGCACACACAACAAAAGCAAAAATAGAGTAATGGAATTACATAAGAAAGAAAGAAAATTAACTCAAAATGGATCAAAGATCTAAATGTAAGACTTTAAACTATAAAACTCCTAGAAGAAAACATAGGGGAGAAACTTCATGACACTGGATTTGACAATGATTTCTTGGATATAACAACAAAGGCACAGGCAACAAAAGAAATAGTAGATAAACTGGACTTCACCAAAATTTAAAAAATTTGTGTACCAAAGGATGGTATCTAGCTGGGATTATAGGAACCTGCCACCGTGCCAGGCTAATTTGTTTCTTTTTCTTTTTTTGTACTTTTAGTAGAGATGGGGTTTCACCATGTTGCCCAGGCTGGTCTCAAACTCCTGACCTCAAGTAATCAGCCTGCCTCGACCTCCCAAAGTGCTGGAATTATACTTCACCCAGACAGAATATATGAAGAACTCTTACAACTCAACAACAACACAAAGTATAACCCAATTAACCAATTAACAAATGGGTAATAAAGTCGCAGAATACAAAACCAACATAGAAAAATCAGTAGTAACTCTGTACACTCCAACAATGAACTAATGCAAAAAGAAAGCAAAAAAGCAATCCCATTTACAATAACTAAAAAATACCTAGGAATATATTGAAATTGAATATACTGAATAGGCATTTCTATTCAATATTTCATGTGCTAATTGGCCATTTGTATCTCTTTCTTGGAGTAATGAAATAGGCATTTCTCCAAGAAATACAAATGGCCAATTAGCACATGAAAAAGATGCTCAACATCATTAGCCGTCAGGAACATGGGAATCAAAACCACAATGAGATACTACTACATACCCATTAGGATGGCTATTATTTTTTAAAAGTGGAAAATATCAAGTGTTAGCAGGGACATGGAGAAATTGAAGCCTTTGTCCATTGTTGGTGAGAATATAAAATGGTACAGCCACTGTACAAAACAGTTTGGTGGTTCCTCAAAAAGCTAAACATGGAACTATTGAATGATCTAACAATTTCACTTATAGGTATTTTTTTTTTTTGAGTATTTTCTTAAAAGAATTGCAAACAGGGACTCAAACAGATATTTTTGCACCAATGTTCATAGCAGCATTCTTCACAATAGTTAAAAGTCACAAACAACCCAATGTCCATAGGCAGGTGAATGGATAAACAAAATGTGATATATCCATACAATGGAATATTATTTAGCCTTTAAAAGGAATGAAATTATAATACATGCTACAATATGGATGAACCTTGAGAACATTATGCTAGGCAAATGAAGGGCTAATACAGTCATTCCTCGATACCTGTCCGGGATTGGTTCCAGGGCCCCAGGCAGGTACCAAAATTCACAGATGCTCAAGTCCCTTATATAAAATGGCATAGTATTTGCATATAACCTGCACACGGCCGGGCGCTGTGGCTCACGCCTATAATCCCAGCTCTTAGGGAGGCAGAGGCGGGAGGATAGCTTGAGCCCAGGAGTTCGAGACCTGCCTGGGCAATATAGCGAGACCCGGTTCTCCACAAAAAGGAAAAACAAAAGAAAAAGACAAAAGAAAAAACAAAAACAACCCTGCACACCTCCTCCTATTTACATTAAATAATTTCTAGATTACTTATAATACCTAATACAATGTAAATACTATGTATATAGATATTATACTGTATTGTTTAGGGAATAATGACAAAAAGTCTGTACATATTCAATGCAGATGCAACCATCCATTTTTTTTTCAAATATTTTCAAACCACAATTGGTTGAAACTATGGATACAGAATCCAGGGATACAAAGTACTGCATGAGTCCACTTATATGAGGTACCTAGAATAGACAAATTCATGGAAACAGAAAGTAGAAGTTAGCAGGGGCTCAGGAGGGGAGGGTAGAAAGGAGACCAACTGTAAATCTAATTATGCAGGAGAGATCTGAATATGTAGACATAGGCAGTATTGAGAATCAAATGGAACTGGGCTTAAATAAATTATTAGCTCTGCCCTTTATTAGGTATGTGACATGGGTCAAGTTAATTAACTTTTTATTTTAATTACATATTTTTATTTTTTTCTTTTGCAAAATTGTATTACAAATTCTTCAGGGCTTTATAAATTTCACATCAATAAATTTAGAATATCTAACTGTCAATAGATAATACAGGGCCACTAATTTAATACTTTGTTTGTTCGTTTGTTCTTGAGACAAGGTCTCACACTATCACCCAGGCTGGGGTGCAATGGCACTATCTCGGGCCACTGCAGCCTCAACCTCCCAGGCTCACGTGATCCTCCTACCTCAGCCTCCCAAATACCTGAGCAGGCACATGCCACCATGCTCAGCGAATTTTTGTAGTTTTTGTAGAGATGGAGTTTCACCATGTTGCCCAGGCTGGTCTCAAATTCCTGAGCTCACGAGATCCACCCACCTCGGCCTCCAGAAGGTTTGGGATTATAGGGATAAGCCACCTCACCTAGCTAATTTGGTAAATTTACCAGGAATTAGGATCTGGCATTCAGCCTCACAGCTTCAAAACTCAATCTTGTCAGTTCCACTTGTAAGCAAACTTACAAGGTATACTAATGGATAACCTAGAATGACAATTTTAGACATTCAAGTATCTAGAAAGAATGCTCAAACACCTTATTTCAGGCACATCTTTTTATAATTTTTCAGTATCAAGGACGCTGAAGTAATAATCAGAATGTTACTTGCGAAGTAAGTAATCAGAGCAAAGAAATGTGAATTGTCTTAAGCAAAATCTAATCCAGACTTTTGTGAGACACAGCAGACAGTACCTATCTTTCTAGAAAAGGTTGTTCACATCTCCCAGTTTCAGACTCCCTCTCTCTCCTAGTGAGTGCATGATATAAAAAGTCAATTCTCTTTGACTCCTCCTTTGCCTATGCTCCAAGGAAACTAGATATACAATGGCTTTCAATCCTGGCTACACATTGGAATAATGTGAAATCTGAAATTTAAAAATATGCCTAGAGCAATACCCATGCCTCACCCCAAGACCACTGAATCAGAATCTCTGAAAAGATAGGAACTTTACATCTGCATTTTTTCAAAAAGCTCCCCCAAAGATTCTGATGGATAGTAAGCATCAAATATATAATGGACATCTTATTACATGTCCATTTTCTGTTAATTTTATGTTGAGTTCTTGTCTCCTCTCCTATATTACATACATAATACACTGAAATAAAATGTAGTTTAGGCATATATATAGATCTGAGAATAAAACTCACACTCGGAGAGGCACGGTGGCTCATGCCTGTAATCCCAGCACTTTGGAAGGCCGAGGCAGGTGGATCACCTGAGGTCAGGAGTTCGAGACCAGCCTGGCCAACATAGTGAAATCCCATCTCTACTAAAAATACAAAATTAGCTGGGTAGCGCATGCCTGTAATCCCAGCTACTCGGGAGGCTGAGACAGGAGAATCACTTGAAACTGGAAGGCGGAGGTTGCAGTGAGCTGAGATCATGCCACTGCGCTCCAGCCTGGGCAACAAAAAGCGAAACTCCGTCTCAAAAAAAAAAAAAGAAAAAGAAAAACCACACTCTAGGGTTGACTGCTAATATACAATATTAAGAAAAATCATAGTTTATTTCATAAGTATATTAAAAATAATTAGAAGTTTAGAGCCTGTGTGTAATGCCAAAATCTAATACCTAGAAGACAGAATTTTGATTATTATAAATAACTGATCAAATTTATCCACAATTTACATATTTCTTTTAAATTCATGTATAATTGTAGTACATATTTTGGGGGGGGATACATGTGATAGTTGATACCTACAATGTGTAATGTTCAAATCAGGGTAATGGGTATATCCATCGCCTGAAATAGTTTTATCTTTTCTTTGTATTGGGAACATTACAATTCTTCTATTCCAATTATTTAGAAATATACAACGAATTATTGTTTAGTATAATTTCCCTAATGTACAACTGAATACTAGAACTTATTACTTCTACTGAACTGTATTTTTATACACCTTAACCAGCTTCTCTTCATTCCACCCTCCTAGCCTCTGGTAACCACCATTTTATTCTCTACCTTCATGACATCTACTTTTTTAGCTCCCACATATGAGTGAGAACATGCAATATTTGTCTTTCTATGTCTAGTTTATTTCACTTAACATAATGGCCACCCATGCTGCTGCAAATGATGGGATTTCATTCTTTTTATGGCTGAATAATATTCTATTGTGTGTATATATCTCATTTTCTTTCTCTGTTCATTCGTTGATGAACACTTAGGTTGATTCCATATCTTGGTTATTGTGAATAGTGCCGCAATAAACTTAGGAGTGCAGATCTCTTTAATATACTGATTTCCTCTCTTTTGGATATATCCTATATATATACACCTATACCTATACCTAGTGATGGGACTACTGGGGCAAATGACAATTCTATTTTTAGTTTCTTATTTATTTATTTATTTAGAGATGATGTCTCACTATATTGCCCAGGCTGGTCTCGAATTCCTGGGCTCAAGTGATCCTCCCACCTGGCCTCCCAAAGTGCTGGAATTACCGGTGTGAGCCACCAACCTGCCTTATTTTTAGTTTCTTGAGGAACCTCCATACTGTGTTCCATAATGGCTGCACTACTTTATATTCCCACCAACAGTATACAAGGGTTCCCCTTTATCTGCATCCCTGTCAGCATTTGCTATTTTCTTTTTTTTTTTTTTTTAGTCTTTTTGATAATAGGTATTCTAACAGAAATGAGATGATATTTCATTGTGATTTTAATTTGCACTTCCCTAATGATTAGTGATTTTGAGCATTTTCTCATATATCTGTTGGTCATTTGTATCTCTTCTTTTGAGACGTATTGAGATCTTTGCCCATTTAAAAATTATTTGTCTCTCTTCTCTCTCTCTATGTGTGTGTGTGTGTGTTTTCTATTGAGTTGTTTGAGTTCCTTACATAGTCTGGTTATTAATTCCTTGTTGGATGTATAGTTTGCAAATATTTTCTCCTGATGTGATCCCATTTGCCTATCTTTGCTTTTGTCACCCGTGCTTTTGAGGTCTTACCCAAAAAAAAAATCTTTGCCCAGTCCAATGTCCTATAGTTTCCTCAGTATTTTCTTTTCGTAGTTTTATAGTGCCAGGTTTTACATTTAAGTCTCCGATCCATTTTGAGTTGATTTTCGTATATGATGAAAGACAGGGTTAATTAACCTTTTAAAATCTCAGTTTGCTAATCTGAAAACAAAAACCAAAAAACAGAATCATAATCATAACAAACTCAGAGGGCAATTGTGAGGGTTAAATGAAATAATGCATACAAAGGATTATCAAAGAGCCTAGCACGTAAACATTCAGTGAATGTTAGCTATTAATAACCTTAGGACAATTCCTGATACCTAATAAACTTCTATTGAAGGCACACATGCAACTGCATATTTGCTATAATGATGAAACTGAAGCATAGTTAGGGAGGGGGAAGAGTGCTTTATAGGGAAAAGCATGCAAAAGAACTTATTAAAAAGAAACTACAGCATGACAGAATAGAACCCGGAAATACACTCTCTATGTATCTGACAATATGATAGTATGTATAAGACAGTTTTTTCTGTATTTGTACATCATGTTACTTCTTGGTCAGCTCTCCCCAAGAGAAACCATAATTCTTATCATTTCCTTTCTTCCACTTTTTATTACCCTGTTTCCTTAAGAAGAGGCTGGAAATCTGGCAATAATTAAAAAGTTACATATGTGTATGCTCTAACTAGATTGTAAATTTCTGAAGGATAATGTCTGCCTTCTTCTCATGAAACACTTAACCATATTTTAAGCATTTAATAAATGTTTCAAATCCCGTCTGGCACACTAAATTCTCAATTGACATTTGTTGGATCACTGAATTTATAAGTGAGCAGTTACTGTGTTCCCCTCCTCTATCCACAGAGATGTTACCTGAGACATTTCTGTCAGGAGTACGATTTTCTTTTTTTCTTTTCTTTTCTTTCTTTTCTTTTTTTTCTTTCTTTTTTTTTTTTTTTTTTGAAAAGAATCTCATTCTGCCACCCAGGTTGGAGTGCAGTGGCATGATCTCGCTCACTGCAACCTCCACCTCCTGGGTTCAAGCAATTCTCATTTCTCAGCCTGCCTAGTAGCTGGGATTACAGGCGCACACCACCACGCCCAGCTAATTTTTGTATTTTTAGTGGAGATCGGAGCGGGGGTGGGGTCTCATCATGTTGGCCAGGCTGGTCTCAAACTCCTGACCTGAGGTGATCCACCTACCTTGGCCTCCCACATTGCTGGGATCAACTCTGTGGGTGTGAGCCACCATGCCTGGCCAGGAGTACTATTTTCATTTACCTAACACATATATCTGATTCTTTTTGAAAAGGCTTTGAGCAACTTTTAGTGTTATTTACTGCATAAGACAAAAAATAATTAGGGAAATGGGAGATAACACAGTTATTTAAGATAAACGTCAACATATGCCAGTAAGTCTCATAGTTTAAATTAGAGGTGGGTTGCAAATTTGGTTCTGAGCTTCCTAGCAGCCATCATAGACTTAAGTATATAATTCACACTATTCTTACAATTCAAAACAATCAGCTATTTCAGTTACCAAAAACAGAATTTTCATTTCAGTTTTCATAAAAGGATTCTTTTTTGATATAATGAGTGCCTTCAAGAATATTGTACAGTAAATGTAAAACTGGTCTCTTTGGCTTATTTTGCAGCATAATCCTTGATGTAGCCTCATGGCATAATGCGAAAATAAAGATTAGCGGATGGATTCTAAAAGAAATCAAAACTATTTTGTCTAGGTCTGAAGTTCTGATAATCTAGTTTAACTGAATAAAAAAAAAAAGTCTCAATAGAAAATGATTGTAAAATAGTCTTCCGAAAATATTTATTCCCTATCATTAAGTTTAGGTAAGTGTTAGGCAGTGGAGAGTTGGCTGCTACAATCTTGAACAGGTACCAGCAATGTCCCTAATAGTATTACGTGTTAAAGACGTAAAAAAACCTTTTATGTTTACGAAGGTTCTGGAACCCTCCAGGTCACATGACTACGCAGGAAGCCATTTTGCAACCCCAACGAGGTAGACCATGGAGTGCCGGGAGGGACCGCTTCTCATTTCTTCAGAAAATGATTCAACCCCAGTAGTTTCAACATCGGAAGTAACTAGTCAACAAGAGCCCCAAATTCTTGTTGACCGTGTGTCTGAGACCAACTGCGAAAGCAGCGCCGCCATTGATGGCGACCAAGGCACCCAGATTCCTGACGACCAAGACTCTCAAAGGGGTTCGGACAGCAGCGCCCAAGATGCTGCCCGGGCCCCAGAAAACTCCCAGGAAGGGAAAGGTAGGTGGCTTTTTAAGCTTTTTCCCCCACCGGAGGACCTTCTTTTGGAGAAACAAACTGCTTTTGGTTTGATTAAAATTTTGTTTGATTCGCAGCCCCCTTGAGGAGCAATGGGTAGTGTAACGTGTGCCCCTGTCCAGAGGATGTAAAATGTTGACCCTGTTGAGCAGAGGGAAGCAGCTGATCATGTTAGAGGACTTTGGGCGTAGATTCTGGTTGTTCAGTGGGTTTGCACGGCGGTGTATTTGTCACCAGGTGAGGTCACCGTGCCTAGGGACAAACCATCCAACCTAACGGAATCGTGGAGCAACCAAAAGCAGGCAACTCGCTTTTATTATTATTATTTTTTTCTGAGACAGAGTTTTGCTCTTGTCGCCCAGACTGGAGTGCAGTGGCGCTATTTCGACTCACTGCAACCTCTGCCTCCCGGGTTCAGGAGATTCTCCTTCCTCAGACTCCTGAGTAGCTGGGACTACAGGTACGCACCGCCACGCATAGCTAATTTTTTGTATTTTTAGTAGAGACCGGGTTTCACCATGTTGGCCAGGATGAACTGGATCTTTTGACCTCGTGATCCGCCCGCCTTTGCCTTCCAAAGTGCTGGGATTACTCGCGTGAGCCACTGCGCCCAGCCAAGGTTAACTTGTTTTGAAGCCTCGATCTTATTTCGCGAGGTCCCTGAGAGGACGCGTCCCCCTCAGCCCTCCCCTCAGCGCTCGGTGCCTTTCAAGCCTTCCGGCCCAGCACGCGGTGAGCCGGCCGCTGCCTCGAGGTCGTCCTCCAGTCGGCTGGGCAGCTCGGCCATGGAGGCGTGGCGAGGCGGGGAGGGGCTGGCGCGCGCCGCTTTTACTGTCCAGGCGCCGGCCGCCCAGCATTCACCTCTACGGTCCGCGCGGGAGACCACTCGCAGTTCGCCCGGAACCCATCGGCCAGAGACGCGGGTCTCAGCCTTTTCGGTGCCGGCGCCACTCCGCGGAGGAGCGGGTGAGTCCGGAGGCCAACCGGGCATCCGGGACCGGGTCAGCGCCCCACCGCGGTGCACTCCGCCGCCATCCCCAGCCCGCCTGCAAGGCGAGGCGCGAAGGCTGGGACCCGTGGCGACCTTTAGGGTCCAGCGGGAGGTTTTCAAGGGAAAGTGGATAAAAGCCTAGGGATCTAACTTTTCCTTTGAAAGCTTAGTGCCCCTGGGATAAGGATGGAGTGCGGGTTAGTCTCTAAACTGCAGCCGGCGACTGCGAACTTGATAAAATACCGGTTTAGGCTTCTACTTACTTGCACGGCCTGGAGCGTGCTGCCAGGCGCCCTCCAGCCAGTTATAATTCCAATTGTAATTCTGCTAAAGCGAGATGGAGCTAGAAGTGCATGGTGGTAAGGGTCCTGTTAATTTAATCAGGTATCAAAGACTGCTTGCTGGGAAAAAGTGGATGCTTTTTCTTAAAGTGAATATCGAACAACTAGTTTTCTAGGTAAATGCAAATAAGAAATTTAAAAAATTAAAACCCAGTTCAACCAGGATTGTCCAATTTCTCTCCCGCTGGACTTTTTTATTAGGTCTGCTTACAAAACAACTACATTGAAATAGTTTCAGTTCTTACATTCTTTCTTCCAAAAAGAAGAATTACCAAAAAGGCTTGGGAATGAACAAAATGCCCTAGTTTTAGTTCTGCTGAGAAATCTAAAGGTTACTACTGATCTGATAAAATCTTGCTTAGCAGCTAGTTCTTCAAATAATCTGTTCCTGCTCCCAGCCTTAATTGTTACTATGTTCTGTTAGGGAATGTGCTCAGCCCCCAGATTTTTTATGTATTTTAATCGACTCTCTTGTTGTATTTACATTTTACTTTTGCATATATATATCTGTATGAAGCAAGAAGAGAAGAAATTACAATCACAAATAATGCATCTTTCCTCCTTCCACCCTGGGTGTCTGCTTTTCTACTGCTTTTTTTTTTTTTTTTTTTTTTGAGGAGGAGGAGGAGTCTCACTGTGTTGCCCAGGCAGGAGTTCAGTGGCGTAATCTCGGCTCACTGCCACCTCCCACTCCCGGGTTCAAGCGATTCTCCTGCCTCAGCCTCCCGAGTAGCTGGGACTACAGATTGGAGCCACCATGCTCGGCTAATTTTCGTATGTTTAGTAGAGACGGGGTTTCACCATGTTGGCCAAGCTGGTCTCTAACTCCTGACCTGAAGTGATCCACCCGCCTCGGCCTCCCAAAGTGCTGGGATTACAGGCATGAGCCACCGCCCCTGGCCTCTCTTTGTTTTTTTGTATGCCTTTCTGATAGTTTTAAGGGATTGAAATCATAACTGGTGAATAATTTTACCCTAATAGGGTCCCAAATCCACTTGTATGTGCTAAAAAAGGTTCCAGTGTTTTTACCTAGATTCTAATTTAAAACTGTTAACCCAGTTAATGGTTTACAGAGTATTAGGGATTGTACATTAACTGGAACTTTTACTCTAACTTAAGGTATAAGATCTTATAGGCCGGGTGCGGTGGCTCACGCCTGTAATACCAGCACTTTTGGGAGGCTGACGTGGGCGGATCACCTGAGGTTGGGAATTCGAGACCAGACTGACCAACATGGTGAAACCCCGTCTCTACTAAAAATACAAAAAAAATTAGCCAGGCGTGGTGGTGGGCACCTGTAATCCCAGCTACCCTGGTGGCTGGGGCAGGAGAATTGCTTGAACCCAGCAGGCGGAGGTTGCGGGTAAGCCGAGTTTGTGCACTCCAGCCTGGGCAACAAGAACGAAACTCCGTCTAAAAAAAAAAATAGAAAATCTTATAACTTGGTGTATGATATCTATCATAGTGTCTTTAGAAAACTTTGTCAGGTTTCATATGTGTACATTACTTTCTCACTCTGTCAGGCTGGAGTGCATATTGCTTTCTTTCCAGCTTTTTTTTTTTTGAGACAGAGTCTTACTCTGTCGTTGGGGCTGGAGTGCAGTGGCGCGCCATCTTGACTCACTGCCACTTCCGCCTCCCGAGTTCAGGCGATTCTCCTGCCTCAGCCTCCCAAGTAGCTGGGATTGCAGGTGCCTACCACCCCGCCTGGCTAATTTTTGTATCTTTAGTAGAGACAGGGTTTCACCATGTCACCCAGGCTGGTCTCAAACTCATAACCCCAGTTGATCTGCCCCCCTCGGCCTCCCAAAGTGCTGAGATTACAGGAGTGAGCCACTGCGCCCGGCCGTCTTTCCACATTTGAGAACAATCTTCTTCAGTAGTGTGGTCCCGGCTGGGCGCGGTGGCTCAGGTCTGTAATCCCAACAGTTTGGGAGGCCGTGGCGGGTGGATCACCTGAGGTCAGGAGTTTGAGATCAGCCTGGGCAACTCGGTGAAACCCTGTCTCTACTAAATATACAAAAAAAAAATAAAAAAATAAAAAATAAAAAATAAAAAATTAGCCAGGCATGGAGGGCAGGTGCCTGTAGTCCCAGCTACTTGAGCGCCTGAGGCAGAAGAATCACTTGAACTTGGGAGGCGGAGGTTGCAGTGAGCTGGGATCATGCCACTGCACTCCAGCCTGGGCAACAAGAGCGAAACTCTGTCTCAAAAAAAAAAAAAAAAGTGTGGGCCCTAATACCCAAAATGCAAGGCTCTACAAATACATCCCAAATACATGGAAAATAAGATTAGAAATAAAGACTTGGTTCATTGGAAGATCATAAAATTGAAAAACAAGGAATGAGAAAAAGGAAAAGTGATAGAATAAAAACTTGGGATCTAGCGATCCCATTTATGGATATATATCCTAAAAACTTGAAATCAATGTGTCAAAGAGATATCTGCATATACATGTTCACTGCAGCATTACTCACAATAGCCAAGTTATGAAGTCAACCTAGGTGTCCATTAACAAGTGAATGGACAAATACGTGGTATGTGTACCCAACTGAATACTATTCAGCCTTTAAAAAGAAGGAAATTCTGTCATTTGCAACAACATGGATGAATCTGGAGGACATTATATTGAGTAAAATAAGCCAGGCAGAGAAAGACAAAAATCACATATTCTCACTTATATATGGAATCTAAGATAATCAAAATCATAGAAGCAGAGAATAGAGTGTTGGTTATTACAGGCTGGGGTGGGGGGAGGGGCAATGACGAGATGTTGATCAAAGAATAGGAAGTTTCGGTAAGGCTGGTCCGAAAGTAGTAGGATATTATCAGAACCGATTAACATTAATGCCACTAAAGTTGGTATACAGTCTCCCACTGCCAAATTTGACTAGCTTTTAAAATTAAAAAATGAAAGTTGCGGTTAGGGGGAATAACTGATAAGTATTTTAGGCGATGGATACGTTAATTAGATTGATTCAGTCATTTCACACTGTATATCATAACATCATTGTGTACCCCATAATAATAATTATTATTATTATTTTGCGATGAAGTCTCGCTCCTGTCCCCCACACTGGAGTGCAATAGCACGATTTCAGCTCACTGCAACCTCTGCCTCCCAGGTTCAAGCAATTCTCTTGCCTCAGCCTCCTGAGTAGCTGGGATTACAGGCACCTGCCCACCATGCCCAGCTAATTTTTGTATTTTTTTTTAATTTTATTTTATTTATTTATTTTTTTTTGAGACAGAGTTTCACTCTTGTTACCCAGGCTGGAGTGCAATGGCGCGATCTCGGTTCACCGCAACCTCCGCCTCCCGGGTTCAGGCAATTCTCCTGCCTCAGCCTCCCAAGCAGCTGGGACTACAGGCACGTGCCACCATGCCCAGCTAATTTTTTGTATTTTTAGTAGAGACGGGGCTTCACCATGTTGACCAGGATGGTCTCGATCTCTTGACCTCGTGATCCACCCGCCTCGGCCTCCCAAAGTGCTGGGATTACAGGCTTGAGCCACCACGCCCGGCCTTAATTTTTGTATTTTTAATAGAGACGGGGTTTCACCATGTTGACCAGGCTCGTTTTGAACTCCTGACCTCAGGTGATCTGCCCGCCTCAGCCTCCCAAAGTGCCGGGATTACAGGTGTGAGCCGCCGCACCCAGCCTTATATATTATTATAATTTGTGAAAAAGGATTAACTTGGGAGAAAGTATTCACTTCACCAAAGGGGTGTGTGTGTGTGTGTGTACATATATCTATATATGATATAAAGGGATCCATCTTAGAGTTCTTTTAAATAGCTTTTGGGAGCATTCAAAGTAAGTGGTGGTTGTGAGGATTATATGAAATGATAGACCTAATGCACTCAGCGTAGCACTGGGCATATAGAATGCACACCATAAAGGGTAGTAATGAATAAATCAAATAAGATTTTATGTTCTATTCATATCACCCTTTCAGGAATACAACTAGCCCATGAAGTTAGATATACTTGCATAGAGTCTAACGATAAGAACTGGACTTCAGCTGGGTGCGGTGGCTAATGTCTGTAATCCCAGCACTTTGGGAGGCTGAGGTGGGCGGATCACCTGAGGTCGGGAGTTTGAAACCAGCCTGACCAACATGGAGAAACCCCGTCTCTACTAAAAATACAAAATTAGCCAGGAGTGGTGGTGCGTGCCTTTAATCCCAGCTACTCAGGAGGTTGAGGCAGGAGAATCACTTGAACCCGGAAGGCAGAGGTTGCCGTGAGCTGAGATCGTGCCATTGCTCTCCAGCCTGGGCAACAAGAGTGAAACTCCATCTTAAAAAAAAAAAAAAAAAAAGAAAGAAAGAAAAAAAGAACTGGACTCCGTGCCAGGTGCAATGGCTCACACCTGTAATCCCAGCACTTTGGGAGGCTGAGGTGGGTGGATCACTTGAGGTCAGGAGTTCAAGACCAGCCTGGCCAACATGGTGAAACCCCATCTCCACTAAAGAATATTAAAATTAGCCAGGTGTGGTGGCACACACCTGTAGTCCCAGCTACTTGGGAGGCTGAGGCAGGAGAATGGCTTGAACCTGGGAGGCAGAGGTTGTAGTGAGCCAAGATCACACCACTGCACTCCAGCCTGGGCGACAGAGCGAGATCAACACCTCGTCATTGCCCCTCCCCCCACCCCAGCCTGTAATAACCAACACTCTATTCTCTGCTTCTATGATTTTGATTATTTTAGATTCCATATATAAGTGAGAGCGAGACTCTGCCTCAAAACAAAACAAAAATACAAAAAAAAAAAAAAAAAAAAAAAAAACTTGGACTCCTAAGTTTTCCCCAGAGTAGTCAGAGCTGTTGTTGCTGGGTCCAGAGTCTTAAAAAACTGCCTGCTCTCCCACGAACTGGTTAATTTCTACTAATCCATTAAGGTAGATGAAATACTGAAAATCAAGCCCTTGTTTATTTCAAATCATCACAGAACATTTCTGCAAGTGGTTTCTGGGTCCATTTCAGATTTTGGTTTGCATTCTTCTCTGCAGAAGCTATATAGTTTGCTTAGGTAGCCACCACCGTGTTGTTGAATTGTAGTCCTTTACCTGAGAGTCTAAGAATATCATTAAGAAGATGAAATCATGTTTCATAATAGCTCTTATTTCATTTGTTCATCAAATTACCTCATGTAATTTGGATTGACTTTGGAAAATCTACACATATTGGAGAGGACATAAGGTGATGTTTAGAAATAATTATGTCAAATAAGGTATTGTCTAACTATACACCCTTCATTCTAGTGTGGATTATGGGCAAGATCTTGTGTAATTTAGCCGGTACTACCAGAAGTGGTCAGGAGAGGGAGCAAGAGGAGTTTTTAGTGACTTGGTTTTCTTTTTGCTTTCATGAACTCAAAATTAAGACATGAGTAAAAGCCAGGATGAAGTTCCTGATGAAGTTGAGAACCAGTTTATATTGCGTCTGCCTCTGGTAAGAACTTTTATCTCAGAACAAATATCTCCAGTGCATAATTATAGTTCTACTTGGATTCTGTAATATTTCTATTTCAGGTAGGCTATAAAAACTCAGAACATTTGTTTCCCAGAAATCATGTTCTGTTAAGCAGTCCTATCTTAGCATGTACTTTTTTAGCAGCATTTTTTTCCTCCTGTACATACCACCTATCATGTAGGTTGATTTCCTGGCAAAACAGCTGTGACAATGATGAACCCAGTCACTTATCACCAATACTAACAGACTGTTCCCTGGACAGCCAAGATAAGACTCCTCTGAAATCCTTTCTGTCACCTCAATAGGGGCAGTGAGAAGGGCCACTATTGAGTCTCCTCTCAACACTATTGTGTCTCCTCTAAATTCACCAACATGCAAGACTTTCAAAGCTCATCTCAACAAGTATTTGGCTCTCTCCCCCCACACCGATACCTGTATTCTAGCATTACTTAGTCTAGGCAACTATATTAAGGATGAGGTTCAGAAACCTATTTCCCTAATTAGGGTGAATTAATATACCAAGAAAACTGCAACTAGGTAAGCCTTTCTTGAGCAACTACAACAGAAGGGCAGCAGTGAGAGGCAGGATTGTAGAGCTAGGAGAAAGCATTAACTATAGCTACTAAGAGACAATTATGAGATTAGAGTCAGCTTCATCCTAACTTGACTTATACAGTGCACAGTACCTCATGGTACATGGCCTTGCTAGTAACATTGGGGAGGTATAACGTTTTATTTAAGGGAGGACTTTCTTTAACATATCTTTTCTGTTAGCTGCCAAGTTGACGTTTAGTTCTTCTGATTTTTCAATTTACCTCCCTTTTAGGAACACGCTTGTACAGTCAGGAAGCTAATACATTCTCAAAGTGTCGATATTAAGGACAAACTAAAAATTGACTTATCGCGTAAGTAGTTAATATCCATTCACTATACATTGAAAAATAATTTATTAAGGGATTGCTGTGTGCCAGGCACTATACTTGGTACTGAGGATGTGAAAAATGATAGAATATGGTCTCTGACTTAATGGACTCATGCTTTGGAGAGGCTTAAGTCCTCTTATTTTAAGAGGAAAGGAAGTAGGAATATTGCATCTTGAGTTGAGTGATTTTCATAGTGTGTTTAAGGAAACTTGGGGGTCAACTGTGGGGTTTTCATACTGCTGGTAGTCTCCTATATATAAACTTTATGATTTCTGAACATCCAAGGGAATGACAAATGAATATGCTGTTTTTTTTTTTTTTTTTTTTTGAGATGGAGTCTTGCTCTGTAGCCGGTCTGGAATGGAGTAGCACAATCTTGGCTTACCACAGCCTCCACCTCCTGGGTTCAGGCGATTCTCCTGCCTCAGCCTTCCAAGTACCTGGGACTATAGGTGCATGCCACCATGCCCAGCTCATTTTTTGTGTTCTTAGTAGAGATGGGGTTTCACCATGTTAGCCAGGATGGTCTTGATCTCCTGACCTTGTGATCCGCCCACCTTGGCCTCCCAAAGTGCTGGGATTACAGGCGTGAGCCACCACACCCAGCCTATATATTTCTTTCTTTTAAATAATATTTGCTATATTTGCAAATCGTACATGCAATTAGGGGGTTAATATCCAAAATATATAAGGAACTCAAATAACTCAACAGCAAGAAAACAACCTGATTTTAAAATGAGCAAAGGCTCTGAACAGATACTTCTCAAAAGAAGACATACAAGTGGCCAAAAGGTTCATGAAAAAATGCTCAGCATCACTAATCATTAGGGAAACGCAAATTGAAGCAACAGCAAGATCACCTCACACCTGTTAGAATGGCTTTTATTAAAAAGGAGAACAATAACAACTGTTAGTAAGGATAAGGAGAAAAGGGAGCCTTTGTACCCTATTGGTGGTAATGTAAATTAATACAGCCATTTATTTATTTATTTTTGAGATGGAGTCTTGCTGTGTCATCCAGACTGGAGTGCAGTGGCATAATCTCATCTCACTGCAACCTCTGCCTCTTGGGTTCAAGTGATTCTCCTGCCTCAGCCTCCTGAGTAGCTAGGGCTAGAGGTGTGCACCACCATGTCCAGCTATTTTTTTTTTTTTTTTGCATTATTAGTAGAGACGAGGTTTCACCACATTGACCAGGCTGGTCTCGAACTCCTGACCTCAAGTGATCCACCTGTCTCAGCCTCCCAAAGTGTTGGGATTACAGGTATGAGCCACTGTGCTCGGCCTACAGCCATTATTTTTTTGAAATGGTATGGAGGCTACTCAGAAAACTAAAAACAGAACAACCATATGATCCAGCATCCCCACTTCTGTGAATATATTCACAGAAGGAATTGAAATCAACATGTTGAAGGCATATCTCTCTATACTACCGTATTCATTGTAGCAGTATTCACAATAGGCAAGATATGGAATCAACCTAAGTGTCCATCAATGGATGAATAGATAAAGAAAATGTGGTATGTATACACAATGCAATACTACTCAGCCTTTAAAAAAACAAACAACATTCTGTCATTTGGGACACCATGGATGAATCTAGAGGACATTTGCACGAAGATCATGCATAAATAAATAAATATAAATGAATAAATGTTTGCACACAAGCTTGTCTGCCTAAAACACAGACAACTAAAAATAAATAAATAAATTTTGCTAGTTAAAAAAAATACAGAGACGTATATAAATAAGAAAACAAAAAGTGGCACATAATCTCACCACTTAGTTAACACTTACTGACTTTTTAAAAAAAGATAATATAAGTTCATAGTTAGAAAATTCAAATAAAAGAGGCCAAATGTGGTGGCTCACGCCTGTAATCCCAGCACTTTGTGGGGCTGAGGTGGGCGGATCACTTGAGGTCAGGAGTTCCAGACCATCCTGACCAACATGGTGAAACCTCTTCTCTACTAAAAATACAGAAATTAGCACATGCCTGTAATCCCAGCTACTCGGGAGGCTGAGGCATGAGAAGCACTTGAACCCCCAGGGGCGGAGGCTGCAGTGAGCAGAGATCATGCCACTGCAATCCAGCCTGAGTGACAGAGCAAGACTCCTCCTTCTCAAAAAAAAAAAAAAAAAAAATCAAATGAAACAAAAGTTCAAAGGAGAAAAAAAAACTCTTCTTCCTTAGGGTGCCCCAACCTCAATACCACAGATAACTAACATTAACTGTTTCTTCCTATTTCCTTATTGACAAAACTTTTATGCGTAATAAGCATTGAAACAATCTCTCTATAATAATTTTCAGGGTTAATTCACACAAAAAAAGGATCATGATAAACATAGTTTTGTAATCTTTCTTTTTTCACGTTATATTAGAAGATTATAACAATCCTCTTGTGTCAAAAGACATTCATGTTTGGGACATTTGAGCAGCAAGATTCAGAATTTAGTTTATGGCTGTTGTATAGAATTTTATCTTTATGAAGCTAATTAGCGATTTAACTTGAGACTTACTAGCACCATTCTAAGGTCAGTCAACCCTTCCCTCACATAGCCCTTTGAAAACACAGATGTACAATGACACGATTGAATGCTTCTAAAAAAAGGAATTGGTTTTAATGAATGGAATTTGCTTTCCAAGATGAGAATGAAACATTTATTGTTTCACCCATATTTAGTTCACATTCATTAACAAGAAACTTAGCTACTTTTGCACAAGCAACGTCAACTAAGAAAAAAGAGCTCCATATACTTTCCCTTTTTTTCTTTAAGAAGCTACTAAAATTGTGTACACAATTATAGCATTATGAGAGATAATAGGTTTCTTGGAAAGACTAATCTGTCCCACACTAGTCTTCATTATTCAAACCTTAGGAAGTTTAAAAGTTCACTGAGAAGACGTCAACTTTAATTTTCACTTCTCTTCAGCTGATAGGCGCCATGCAGTTGTTGAAGTAGAAGATGTCCAACTAGCTGGTAAGCTGGTTGACTTGCCTTGTGTTACTGAAAGCCTGAAAACTCATGATAAAAAAGCCTTTTATAAAACAGCAGACATTTCTCAGGTATGGACTAGTTTTCTTTACTAGCCTCACATCCTTCAAGGAATTCTTTTCTCTCCCTATTTTTCTTTCAGTACTCCTTTCCACTTGGTGAGTGGTTGCTTGGCATTTCTAATTCCCAGATTGATTGCACAGGAATGAAATGTCATGTTCTGGTTTGGTGTTTGATCCTTAGCTTTCCGTACTTTATTTTAACCTAATAGCCTATACAGAGTCCCATTTGCCATTTATAGTGACTTTTCATTAATTGAAACATGAGCAGCTAGAATCTTCTTCTGTACTTGGTATTAAAACAGTATGTTGTTAACTCTGGAGGTTTAAATTGGTTCTTATTCATCATCACTGCTGTTGATTTCTTATTTCCTCTCTAAATCAAAATGCTAAGATAGGCCAGGCACTATGTCTTACGCCTATAATCTTAACACTTTGGGAGGCTGAGGTGGGAGGATCACCTGAGCCCAGGAGTTTGAGACCAACCTGGGCAACATAGTGAGACCTCATCTCTACAAAAACAAAATTAGCCACGTGTAGTGGCACACACCTATAGTCCCAGCTATCCTAGAGATTGAGGTGGGAGGATCACTTGAGCCCAGGAGGCTGAGGCTGCAGTGAGCCATGATTGCACCACTGCACTCCAGCCTAGGTGACAAAGCAAGACCTTGTCTTTAAAAAAAACCCTCAGAGTTCATACACGTAGTGCTGCTGGTGGTTGGTGGAGGGGAGGAGAGGGAGAGAGAGAGAGAGACCGCAAAAATGAGAGAATATGTACATTACATAATACTTGGTTTTCTGGAAATGGCAAGTATCAGTCTCTTCTGTGCATTTTTAGTGGTAAGAATGATTATGATTTATTGCTAACCCAAGATTTGTGTCCATAGTCAACTTCTTTGTCTTTGTTAAATGTAGATGCTTGTGTGCACTGCTGATGGTGCTCTCCACCCTTCTCCAGAAGAACCAGCTGCCTCTACTGATCCTAATGTAATCAGGAAAAATGAAAGGGAGAGAAAGAAAAAAGGTGTCTGGAAGCATGGCAGTAAGTCACAGCCCCTTGCTCATTCCTGCTAACATTTATTTGCTGAATCCTAATTCCTTGTGAAACAGGGACCTCTTACCACACTTAGGTGCTTGGTTCATTAGGCCCTCAGACACTCTTAAGAAGAGTCATGTCAGCTGGGTGCTGGTGGCTCATGCCAGCCCTTTGGGAGGCTGAGGCGGATCACCTGAGATCAGGAGTTCAAGCCCAGCATGTCTACTAAACCTTGTCTCTACTAAAAATTAAAAAAAATTAGCTGGGTGTGGTGGTGCATTCCTGTAATCCCAGGGGAGGCTGAGGCAGGAGAATCACTTGAACCCGGGAGGTGAAGGTTGCAGTGAGCTGAGATTGCAACACTGTACTCCAGCCTGGGTGAGAGAGTAAGACTCTGTCTCAGGAAAAAAAAAAAAAAAAAAAAAAGGAATCATGTCATGATCCAGTGGTTTATAGCATGAGCTTTATCAAATTCAGCTATGTGACTACCATCGGTCATATAATGTTTCACTGTTTCGTATTTATTTTAGTTACTCCACCACTTAAGAATGTGAGAAAGAAAAGGTTCCGGAAAACAAAAACAAAGGTTAGTTACATGTCATTTTTGTGTCTGCCAGGGTGATTAGAAGAGGATCATGGGCCAGAAGGAAAAGGAAAAAGTCCATTGGGAATTTATTTGTTCATTCATTTATATGTTCAATAAACATTTATTGAATGTGAACTAAATGCCAGGCACTGTACACCAGCAGTTGGGAATATAGCAGTAAATACAAAGACCTGATCCTTGAGGTTATAGGCTAGTCATTAGGGGTCTGGAAGAATCATACATTTGAAACTTCTGTTAATGCTTTCAGTTTTCCATTACAAGATCTAGTTTTAAAATGAACCTATCTAGAACCTGAAAATTGGGAATTGCAGTTGTATTCCTAATCTTATTTCAGGCTTCTATAACCTTGGGAAAACTACAGAAGTATGGTGGCTTGGCTTCTTCTTTTGTTTAAAATTATACATTTTATTTTTAAATAATTGTAAATTCATATACAATTATAAGAAATAAAAGAGAGATATCAGATTAGTGATTACCAAGTGTCAGAGACTGGGGTGCGAGGTGGAAGGGAAGTGGGCATGGTTATACAAAGGCAAAATGAGGGATCCTTGTGGTGATGAAACTGTTTTGTATCATTTTCCCTATTTTGCAAAACTATAGTACAATATCACAAACAGGTAATTGACATGATTAGAATTCAGCAATCTTATTCCAGTTTCTCCAGTTTTACTTGTACTCACATATGTGTGTGTGTGTGTTTAGTTCTATGCAGTTTTATCCCATGTGTAAGTTCACGTATCTGCCTACACAGTCAAAATACAAAACAGTTTCATCACCACAAGGATCCCTCATTTTGCCTTTATATGACCATGCCCACTTCCCTTCTACCTTACACCCCAGTCTCTGATACTTGGTAATCACTAATCTGATCTCTATCTCTGTAATTTTGCCATTTCAAAGATTTAATATTAATGGAATCATGTGGTATATAACATCAGAAACTAGCTTATTTTTTCATTCAGCATAATTCACTTAAAATCCATGTAAGTTTTTGTAGCATCAATAATTTATTTCTTATTGCTGAGTAGTATTCCATGGTACGAATGTACCACATGACATAACTGTTCTCCTACTAAAGGACATCTGTTGTTTCCAGGTTTTGACTATTATAAATAAAACTGTGAACAGGTTTTTGTGTGAATATAAGTCTTCATTTCTTTGGAATAAATGTCCAAGAGTATAACTGCTGGGTTGTATGGTAGTCGCATGTTTAGTTTTATAAGAAACTACCTCACTGTTTTCCAGAGTGACTGTACCATTTTATATTCCTGCCATTAATGTATGAATGATCCAGTTTCTCCACCTCCTTACCAGCATTAGGTGTCACTATTTTTTATTTTAGCCATTCTGATAGATGTATAGTGATCTTATTGTGGTATTAATTTACATTTCCCTGATGGCTAATGAGGTTGTTCATGTGCCATCTATTTCACTTCAGTGAAATGTCTGCTCATGCCTTTTGCCTATTATCTTTCTCTTTCTTTCTTTCTCTCTCTCTCTCTCTCTCTTTCTTTCTTGTTCTTTCTTTCTCTTTCTTTCCCTCCCTCCCTCCCTCCCTCCCTCCTTCCTTCCTTCCTTCCTTCCTTCCTTCCATTTGAGATGGATTCTTGCTCTGTCACCAGGCTGGAGTGCAGTGGCACAATCTCGGCTCACTGCAACCTCTGCCTCCCGGGTTCAAGCGATTATCCTGCCTCAGCCTCCTGAGTAGCTGAGACTACAAGAGCACACCACCACGCCCAGCTAGTTTTTGTATTTTAGTTGTATTTTGTATTTTCAACATGTATTTTCACCATGTTGGCCAGGATAGTCTCGATCTCCTGACCTCATGATCCGCCTGCCTTGGCCTCCCAAAGTATTGGGATTTCTGCGCCCAGCCTTAGCCTATTTTCTAAATTGATTTTTTATTATTGAGTTTTGAGAGTTCTTTTCATGTTCTAAATACTACTAGTGTTTTATCACGTATGTAGTTTGCAAATATATTCTCCCAGTCTGTAGCTTGTTTTTCCATCCTCTTCATAGGGTCTTTCAAAGAGCCAAAGTTTTTAGTTTTGTTGAGGTCCAATATATTGATTTTTTGAAAATGATTTTGCTTTTTATAGTAAATCTAAGAACTCTTCTCCTAGTCCAGATCCTGAAGATTTTCTCCTGCTTTTTTTTAAACATCTTTTTAAGCCAGATACCCATTTTTGAGTTAATTTCTGTAAACGCTATGAGGTTTACTTCAAGTTTCTTTTCTTTTGCTTTTCTTGCTAAAGGGTGTCTAAGAGCTCTAGCATCATTTGTTGAGAAGGCTATCCTTCCTCTGTTTTATTGCTTTTGCACCTTTGCCAAACATCAATTAGGCTTGTATTTGTGGGTCTGTTTCTGGGTTCTATTCCACTGATCCATGTATCAATCCCTCTACCGATATCACAGTTTCGCTATATAATTGGTCCTAAAATCAGAAGACTGATTGCTCTGACTTTTTTTTTTTTTTGGTCAATATTGTTTAGCCATTCTAGAGGCCATATATTTATTTTTTTCATTTTTTAAAATTTTTTTGAGAAGGAGTTTTGTTCTGTTGCCCAGGCTGGAGTGCAATGGTGCAATCTCAGCTCACTGCAGCCTCTGCCTTCTGGTTTCAAGCAATTCTCCTGCCTCAGCCTTCTGAGTAGCTGGGATTATAGGCATGCACCACCCTGCCCGGCTGATTTTTGTATTTTTAGTAGAGACGGGGTTTCACCATGTTGGCCAGGCTGGTCTTGAACTCCTGACCTCAGGTGATCCACCCACCCTCGCCTCCCAAAGTGCTGATTACAGGTGTGAGCCACCGCGCCCCAACAAGAGCCCATACCTTTTAATATAAATTTTAGAATAAGCTTGTCTATAGCTACATAAAACCTTGCTAGAATTTTGACAGGAATTACGTTAAACTTTAAGATCAATTTAGGGAGAATTGACATTTTTACTATGTTGAGTCTTCCTATCCATGAACACAGCTGCCTTGGCTTTTATACTCTGTAAGTCAACATTTATTGAATCCCTACTAAATGTAAAACTAAGTTAAGAATAGTTGTAGAGCTCTTTAAGCTTTACTGAAGTATAGCAATCATAATATAACTTGTTTATTGTGTTTTACTTCATAGGTTCCTGATGTCAAAGAAATGGAAGAAATCTGCTCTACTGAGGTAGAGCAATCACAATATAACTTCATTTTTACCCTTAGTGTGTTTTATTTAATAGCTCATTAGTTTTAAATGAATCAAATAAATCACAAAAGCTATTTTTGAGCCTTCCTTCTTACCTCTAACCCTCATCCCAAACACATACACTGGGTTTGATTCACTGAAAAATGAATTCATTGTTTGATGTTTGATAACTCCTATAGGAAAAGATACAATTTGGCCAGTGACCCCGTATATTCTAGTCTGCTCTTTTTTCTCTCATATTTATTTCAAAAGCCATTTCTTGGAAGCCAGAGTTCACTTTTAACAGTAGTTGTTTGCAATTGCTTATTCCCATTCCCCCTCAAAGTCCTAATTTATATTTGTGGCATGACAAATTGGTTGCTGTGGAGATAATTATGTAAAACTGGATTCAAGGGAGAACATGCAGCTAAGATACAGTTTTTGTAGGAATATCTCTAATAAAAAGATGTGAGGAAGTGAAATCTGGCAATTTGGATCTTTAAACCAAATTATTTCTAAATAACTAATAAGAAATTATAGTTCGTTGCCAATATAAATCAGGTCAAATTACCAATAACTGAGACCTAAGAGTTGCACCTTTGAGAAAGGTCTTTACTTAGAGCTGCAGATTGAAAAGATTAAATGTCTCAAATAATTTGTTTAATTAGGAAAAATTACTGTACAAAATTCTAGACCCTGGGTAAAGATTCCTTCATAAATAGCACTACTTAAAGTAGAAATTTGGTTGGATCAGAATTTAAGGAGACCTAACATTTGAATTCATTGGTACATAGAAGGGCACTCCTGCAAAACACAGGGTGTTAAATGACAGTACTGGTATTCCCCTCTAGTCCCCAACTTCGCTTCAGAACATTGAATCTCCAGAAGTGGAAAAGGAAGTAAAGAGACTGCTGCATTCAGATGCTGAAGCCATAAGTACCCGTATCCTTTATAAAAATATTTTATGCATAGTCTGTTCTGCCCCATTTGTACATGCTGACGAAGCCTCACCTCTGGTGTTTGTGTACCAGTCTTGATGTATAAAAGTTAAGATTTTTTGAAATGTTCTGTTCTAGCTAGGAACAGTAAAGTCATGTAATAGAAAATTATTTATTGTGTAATTCAATATAAGACACTTCTCAAACTAGGAATTCCGATACAAACTATCTAAATTAAATAGCACTGTTAGCCAAAGAGCCTCTTCTCTTTCAGCTGTGCCTTTTCCTTCTATGTTTTCCTTGACTGCCCCCTACTCAGGTTGGGAAGTTATTGCTGAAGATGGAACCAAGGAAATAGAAAGTCAAGGCTCCATCCCAGGATTTGTGATATCCTCGGGAATGAACAGCTACAAGCAGAGTCACATCTCATCAGGTACTTTAGTAAAGGCAAAGCAGGAGCGTCAGATATGGGAGGTGTTGACTGGGTGTCAGATCATTTTCCATAAATTCATAGGCCAATCAAAAAAAAAATGCCTTCGTCCTTCTTCCCTCTTTTTTTTTTTGAGATGGAGTCTCGCTCTGTTGCTCAGGCTAGAGTTCAGTGGCATGATCTACAACCTCTGCCTCCTGGGTTCAAGTGATTCTCCTGCCTCAGCCTCCCAAATAGCTGGGATTACAGGCATACGCCACCACGCCCAGCTAATTTTTGTATTTTTAGTAGAGTCGGGGTTTCACCATGTTGGCTAGGCTGGTTTCAAACTCCTGACTTCAGGTGATCCACCTGCCTTGGCCTCCCAAAGTGCTGGAATTACAAGCATGAGCCACTGTGCCCAGCCTC
>NW_022437038.1:7066426-7148257 GCF_009761245.1 Sapajus apella | reverse complement strand
AGAGTCTGACTGTTGCCCAGGCCGGAGCATAGTGGTGTGATCTCGGCTCACTGCAACCTCCGCTTCCGAGGTTCAAGTAATTCTTGTGCCTGGGCCTCCCAAGTAGCTGGGATTGTGGGCATGTACCGCCACAACCAGCTAATTTTTTTTTCTTTAATTTTTAGAAAAGAAGGGCATTCACCATGTTGGCCAGGCTGGTCTCAAACTCCTGGCCTCAAGTGATCTGCCTGCCTCAGCCTCCCAAAGTGCTGGGATTACAGACATGCACCACCACACCCAGCCCTTCTTCCCTCTTATTGGTCTCTTGGCAGTTTAGGGGTTTTAGATTGGTAGTCTAATCTCCCATCCACCGCTGGTATTTTAACTTCCTGTGACCCTTAGATTCTCTAAATGTCTTGATCATTCACTACATGAATGAATGTCACAGTGTTTTGCATTTGCTGTCCTTGTATGAAGGGAATAATCTTCCTGCAGAAAAAAATGATTTATAAAATTTACTGGTTGCCCGGGGAATTTGAAAGTAAGGAATATAATTGTATCTAGAGTATAAGTTATTTGCAGAATTTTAGATAGTTCACCTTCTTCTTGCTTAAAACCAGTAGAATATTGTATGCTTCAAGAGATGTTCAGTGGTTCTAGAAGTAACAGTGATGAGGATGAGGATGATGAAGATGAGGATGAGGATGAAGATGAGGATGAGGATGAGGACGATGAGGATGACAATGAGGAAGATGAGGATGACGAGGAAGATGAGGATGAAGATGAAGAAGACGAGGAAGATGATTCTGAAGAGTATCTCAAAAGGCAGATACAGGCCAAGTTTATTGAATCTGGCCAGTATAGGGCAAATGAAGGTGTCAGTTCAATAGGTAAGTCAGAGAAAAAACAAAGGGATGGGACCAGGGTGGGTGGCAGTGCTAAAGGTTGACTCTAAGCATACATTAGACTCAAAGCTAAGCTTAAGAAGTTATTGCTGCAGTGTGTAGTGGAGTTTTACTTGATTTGGATCTTGGTCCATTCATTTAGGCTATATTTAAATACATAAAGTTACTGTGTATCTCTATTAGTCATGAAAATTCAGAAGCAGATTTGTAAAAAGGAGAAAAAGCTCCATGAGATTCAGAACAAAACAAAAAGACAGAAGGATCTCATCATGAAAGTGGAAAACCTGACACTCAAGGTAAGCTCTTGGCTGGCAAAGAGGAATCCTGATATCTTTCTTTCAGTATCTTGCCTTTGTGTTTCCACTTATGTCATTTCTTTTTTTTATTATTATTTTTTTTAAGCCTACGGCACCCGGTATTCCCAGGCGGTCTCCCATCCAAGTACTAACCAGGCCCGACCCTGCTTTGCTTCCAAGATCAGACGAGATCGGGCGCGTTCAGGGTGGTATGGACATAGATCCACTTATGTCATTTCTATGCAGGGTTCTTGTTCGTTCATGAAACTAAACAGTCTCTTATAAACTCCTAATAGAAGATAACCCCATTTCCATTTACCTGAGTAATTTTGATCATCTAATATAAGCATTTGGGGGAAGGGACTAGGTGATTTGAGATAAAAATTGGAAATATTGAGCATTTGCTATGTAAAAGGCACATAAAGGGCTAAGAATTGTACATGTATTACCACATTTTTATCCTCACACCCTTGAAACATAGCTACCGTCACCACTCCCATCTTATAGATAAAGAATTGAAACTCAAAGAGGTTAAGTAACTTGCAAGGGATCACGGTAAATGGTAGGGCATAAATTGAACCCTGTTATTTGTATTAAAATGTATCCATTGCAGTAAAAAAGAAAAATAATTAGTTTTTAAATTTTTGGTGCATGTTTCAACAAGAATAAATATCTTGCTTTATTTTTATTAATATATGTTTAAGAGCTTCAACAAAAAGAAAATGTATGTTTAGGCCATGTTTGCTCACTGTTTTTATTGAGGGAAGTTCTGAAGCATTTGGAATTTCCTGACAGATTTCATTTTCTCTAGAGCTGTAGTCAGCAAAGGGGTGCACAGAACTATATCCTTTTTGAGTGTTATCCTTTAGAATAACCAAGTAAGATAACAGATAAGGGCACACTTTGAAACATACAGATATATGCTATTGTTTTGATTATTGTTACATGTAGTACTAGTTAGGAATAGTGATACTCTGCCCTAGTTAGGGGAAATGGAGGCATCACCAGCACCAGATTCTAAACCAACTTCTCTAACAGGTCACCATAGACAAAGGATTTGTGCTAAACTACAAAAAGGTAACATAAGGGCATTACAATTATTTAGGGTAAGAAAAAGAAATGCTATAGAGTGTATATAAAATCAAATTGGATTGTGCTGTAGTTAGGGGGGATAGTTTTTATACTCTAAATCCTTTAAAATGAGTGCTCTTTTGTATGACTGGCAGTTTATTATTTGTGGCTGGGCTTGGTGGCTCATGCCTATAATCCCATCACTTTGGGAGGCTGAGGCAGGTAGATCACTTGAGGCCAGGAGCTCGAGTCCAGCCTGGGCAACACAGTGAAACCTCATCTCTACTAAAAATACAAAAATTAGTGGCATGATCCTGTAATCCCAGCTACTCAGGGGACTGAGGCATGAGAATCGTTTGAGCCTGGGAGGTGGAGGTTGTGTGAGCCGAGATTGCACCACTGCACTCCAGCCTAGGTGACAGAGGAAGACTCTGTCTCAAAAACAAAACAAAACAAAAAAAGCAATTATTTGCCAAACTCTTTGTCTCCCTTGGTTCCTTTTTCCTTTGAGACTCAGCATTCATCAGTTATTCAATTTATTTTTCAGAATCATTTTCAGTCTGTGCTGGAGCAGCTTCAGGTACAGGAAAAACAAAAAAATGAGAAGGTAAGAAGTATGTTTTCAGATTAACCAGAAAACACCTGATACAGAGAATCCCCCACCTTGCCTCCAGTATTATTGCTGGCTGTTCCTCTCATAGGAGTAGTGGTGGCCAGATCTTCTAAATGAAGGTGGTAGGATGGAACAAGGTCTTTGTGAAAATTCACTCATTCAACAGATACTGAATGCCTGTGAAGTGAAAAGCACTGGATGTACAGTAATGAATAAGACAAATGCAATGCAGTAAATCTTCAATGTCATTGATAGGTTCTTGGAAACTTACTGTAACTTTAAGCAAAATGATGTATATGTAATGAAACCAATTTTACTATAGGCTAATTTATACAAAGAAGAGTTAAGTTCCTGTAGCATATTTCTGGTCACAAAAACATCATCAAACTTCTAAATGAAAAGCAAAACACTTCTAATATTAAACACTGAAATAAATGTGAGCTTTATTTACATTTGAGAAAGAAAGATGATTATGTACCTAGTGATTCCAGTTCAGGGTTTGCAGATGGCCAGAGCTTATCCCAGTAGCTCTAAGTGCAATGTGGGAACCAGCCCTGGATAGGATGGCATCCCATTGCAGGGCACACTCACACCCACACTCAGTCAGACTGGGACTATTCCGACAAACCAATTCACCTAATGTGTATGGGGAAGTGATTCTTTTTTCTCATCAACATTGTAATGAAGTCAGGTGTAGTGGCTCATGCCTGTAATCCCAGCATTTTGGGAGGCTGAGGCGAGCAGCTCGCTTGAGCTCAGGAGTTCGAGACCAACCTGAGCAACATGGCAAAACCCTGACTCTAAAAATAATTAGCCGATTGTGGTAGCTATAAGTCCTATAAGCCTGTAGTCTCAGCTACTTGGGATGCTAAGGTGGGAGGATTGCTTGAGCCCAGGAGGTTGAGGCTGCAGTAAACCATGATCACGCTACTGCACTCCAGCTTGGGCAACAACGTGAGACCCTGTCTCAAAAAAAAAAAAAGAAAAAAGAACAAAAAAAACATTATAAAAAGCAACATTGAACTAACAATGTTAGTTGGAGACCTTTTGCATGTCATTTTGCTTAAAGTTGCAGTTTCTAAGAACCTATTGATGACATTAAGTGAGGGCTTATTGTAACAAAACAACACTGAACAAAATGATGTCATTCAAGAACCTGCTGTATTTGTCCTCTTGGAGCCGTCTAGCAGGGGAGATTGACAATAAACAAATTATGCTAATATAAAAGTACAGATTGTGAAGAAGTACCATGAAGGAAAAAAGTCAATGGTGCTCTTAGAATAAAGACAGTCTTGAATTAATGGGGGATCATGATAGACCTCTCCTAAGAGGTGCTATTGAGGCTGAGACCTGAAGGATTAAGTTCAGGGAAAGAGTGGGATGAAGAGCCTCTTAGGTGGAGCATATGCAAGGTCCCATGCTCGGAAAGAACTTGGCCTCTTTGAGGATCTTTGGAGTATTTAAAGCAAGGAAGAGAATGGCTTAACATATGGTTGGAGAAGTAGGCGAGGCCAGAGTGTATGGTTCCTTGCAGGCCATGATTAGGAGGATGGGTTTGGCCTTAAGTGTAATGGGAAGCCATTGAAGAATTTTAGGCAGGAAAATCACATCTACTTTAAACTTTTAAAAGATTACTCTAATTATTATCTGGAGAATGGATTGGAAGGTGAGAGTAGAAGCAAACAGGTTGGTTAGGAGGCTTTGTGGTACTCTAATAACAGGATGGTAACTTGGACTAGGTGGTAGCAATGGAGATGGAAAGAATATAGATTTTTAAACTGCAATAAAAACATTCTTATAACTGCTTGAGATGTAACTCACATACCATACAATTCACCCATTTAGGCTGGGTGCAGTGGTGTACACCTGTAATCCCAGCACTTTGGGAGGCCAACGTGGGCAGATGGCTTCAGCCCAAGAGTTCAAGACCAGCCCGGGCAACATGGTGAAATCCCGTCTCTCCAAAAAAACATACAAAAATTGGCCAGGCGAGTTGGTGTGTGCCTGTAGTCCCAGCCACTCAGGAGGCTGAGGTGGGAGGATCACTTGAGCCTGGGAGGCAGAGGTTGCAGTGAGCAGAGATCCCACCACTGCACCCTAGCCTGGGTGACAGAGTGAGACTGTCTCAAACCCCATCCTCCACCCCACAATTCACCCATTTAAACTATACAATTCAATGGCTGTTGGTATATTCAGAGTTGTACAACCATCACCGCAGTCAATTTTGGAATAGTTTCATCACTCGAAAAAGAAACCTTGTATCCATTAGTAGTGACTCCCCATTTCCCTGGAACCTCTCCCCTGCCCAGCACTAGGCAACTACTCATCTACTTTCTACGAATCTACTGCCTATTCTAGTTATTTCATACAAGTGAAGTAATTTAATACATGGTCTTTTGAGTTGGGCTTCTCTCATTTAGCATATTTTTGGGGTTCATCCATGTTATGGCATGTATCAGTACTTTTTTCCATTTAAGACTAATATTCCATTGTATCAATATACCGCATTTTGTTTATTCATTCATCTGCTGATGGACATTCGGGTTGCTTTCACTTTTGGCTATTATGAATAATGCTGCAATGAACATTGATATATTATAGAATATATTTCAAAGGTAGAATTGAGGAGTTGGGTCAATTACTGGGTGTTGAAGGAGAAGGAATCATTAAGGATGTATGCCAGATTTCTAACTTGAATGCCAACTATATTTTTTCAAAGCCACAAGAGAGTGTACAGAGTGAAAAGAGAAGAAGGCAATATAGGCTAAATGAGGGTCAAGTAGCTGTATAGAAAATGTGTGCTGACTCTAACCTTATACTGTTGAGGTTTACAATTTTAAAGAGACTGGAGTTGGTATGAGGATGGGCTTAGCATGGTGCCCTTAAAGTACAGGCACTACTCCCCATCCCCATCCCCCAAGGCCAGGGGAAGTTTTATGTTCTATATAGTCCCTTCCTCTCAGCAAATCACTTATCCAAGTACTGCTTTAAAACAATCAGATGAACAGTTAATGCCAAGATTGTTTTAGTACCCACCAAACATCTTTGTTTTCATCAATGTGAGTACAGTTGTGTGCTGTATGATAACATTTTGGCCAATGACAGACTGCATATATGATAGTGGTCCCATAAGATCATAATGGAGCTAAGAAATTCCTGTCACCTGGTGACATTGTCACCATCATAACATAGCACAATTACTTAATTTTTTAATAAATTTAGTGTAGCCTAAGTGTATAGTGTTTATATAGTCTACAGTAGTGCACAGTAATGTCCTGGGCCTTCACATTCACTTACCACTCACTCACTGACTCACCCAGAGCAATTTCTAGTCCTGCATGCTCCTTACCATTTTTTTTTTCTTTTTTTTTTTTGAGATGGAGTATCGCTCTGTCACCAGGCCAGAGTGCAGTGGGGCGATCTTGGCTCACACTGCAACCTCCGCCTCCTGGTTTCAAGTGATTTTCCTGCCTCAGCCTCCCGAGTTGCTGGGACTATAGGCACCTGCCACCATGCCTAGCTAATTTTTGTATTTTTAGTAGAGATGGAGTTTCACCGTATTGACCAGGCTGGTCTCAAACTCCTGACCTTGTGATCTGCCCGCCTCGGCCTCCCAAAGTGCTGGGATTACAGGCATGAGCCACCACACCTGGCCCATTTTTAATTTTCTATACTGTATTTTTAATTTACTTTTACTATGTTGAGATACACAAATACTTAACATTGTGCTATAATTGCCTACAGTATTCAGTGCAGTAACATGCTGTACAGGTTTGGAACCTAGGAATGATAGACTATACTGTGTAGCCTAGGTGTGTAGTAAGCTATACTATCTAGGTTGGTTTAAGTATACTCTATCATGTTTGCATAATGACAAATCGCCTAAGGATGTATTTCTTAGAACATAGTCCCTTTGTTAAGTAACACATGACTATAGTTAGTATTGAGGAGTAGCATAGAAATGTAGCTGTAAACTTTATTTACTCAGAGTCCTTTAATGTTAGTTCATTTACCCAAATTAGATTTAGTGGGTATCTACTTTAAGCTAGGCTCTGCAGGGAGCTATGATATACTTATGATGTAGTTCCTGCCTTCACTTGGGGAGAAATTGACAAGATGGGTAGGGACTTAAAGGAATGAGAGACTGTCCATGGATATTAAGGAAAGCTTCATGAAGAAGATGGTGTTTGACTGGGGCCTTAAAATATAGGTAGGGTTTTAATGAGGAGATAGAGAAAGGAGTGCATTCCAGGAGAAAGCAGCAGGCACATTGGCTCAGAGGTGGTGATGCCAGAGTGAAGAGTTTAGATTTTTGGTGTAGGTCATAATGAGCCTTCAAAGCTTTTTTGCCTGGGTCGTAACTCAGGAAGATTTTTATAGGAGAAAGTATATAGGAGAAATTGGAGTGGGTACAGCCTAGAGCTTCAAAAGTGCAAGTGGTAGAAGCAAACAGAACTTAACAATTGATTGGATTTATATGGCAAAAAGGGGAACAAAGATGAATCCAAAGCCTGGGCAACTGGGAAATGATGTGCTGTTAACTGAAATTAGGATAACAAAATGTGGATTTGGAAGGATATGTGGAGAAGTGCTTTTGAAAATGAGAAATTGGAAAGAGGCCCATACACAGAAATGATCATTGAAGCTGTGGGGCTAGTTGAGTTAGCCTGGTTGACTGTTCAGCAAGAAGTCTTAACCTAAGGAAAAACCTATCTTTAGTGGGTGGTGGGAAGAGAAAGAGCCTGCAAAGGAGAAAGAACTGGAGCAGTCAGTGGTTGTAATTGTGGTCAGTCAGGGGCCACTCAGCAACTGAATGAGAAGAGCCTCTAAGTTACTGCGGATAGCAATTATTGTGGCTTGGTAGGTGATGTGCAGCATAGGATTGTTTCATAATAGTCCTTTCAGTTCACAGACTAAAAATTCATTCTGGTATGGGGTGTTCTGAAATGAATAATATTCAAAAACAACCTTTGTCATAAAGATGGCATATATCGCTGAATGTTATTGGTCACTTTACCATTTCAAGTTAAACAAATTAAATCCTATACCACAAAATGTTCAGGGTTTCTGACTTAGAAAGAATCATCAGGCTCCTGATTGGTCAGGACTCTGACTCAGTTTCTAAGTGTCTCATAATGTGGTAAGAAGCAGCTGGTAAGACTGTCTAAAACCCATGGTGTTCATTGGGACAAGAGGGTATCCCAACTGTTTTATCATCTGATTCTTAGGATATGGCTATAGAGAGATTCCATCTCCTTTGCCCCTACAGTGAGCTGTGACCTCTGTGTATTCTTTACAGAAGCACAGATTCTTAACAGCGAACATACTGGTTTTTGAAAAAGCATATTCAATTTTAAAGGTTGATATGGTTTGGCTGTGTCCCCACCCACATCTCATCTTTAATTCCCATGTGTTGTGGGAGGTATCTAGTGGGAAGTAATTGAATCATGGAAGCAGGTCTTTCCCATGCTCTTCTCATGATAGTGAATAAGTCTCATGAGATCTGATGGTTTTACAAAGGGGAGTTTCCCTGCATAAACTCTCCTCTCTTTGCCAGCTGCCATCCATGTAAGATGTGACTTGCTCCTCCTTGCCTTCCACCATGATTGTGAGGCCTCCCCAGCCATGTGGAACTGTTAAGTCCATTAAACCTCTTTTTCTTCCCAGTCTCAGATATGTCTTTATCAGCAGCATAAAAATGGACTAATACAAAGCTGCCTTTCATAAATTGGGCATAATAAAGGACAACATCATGGCCACAGCATTGTGCATGCATTCTTGACTGTGGCCAGTATTCTTTGGAACATTCAAGACTAAGATAACCTCAGAAATGCCAAATAACAATAGCTCTTTTGGGCTCATGTAAATAAATTCTAGATCAAGTAATGGGACTTCAGATTTCAAATGAATTTTTCGTGTCTTTCTGCCTCTCCCTACAGCTCATTTCTCTACAGGAAAAATTGCAGCGTTTTCTGAAGAAGTGACGAGAGCCATTAGCCTGGCACACAAACCTTGGATTCACCATCCAAACTGAAGACTGAATGAAACTGTGCATGTTTCTGTCCCTTCAGCTGCCTTATGTTGAATCAGTTATATTTATCTGTACCTTTTTTGCTACTTTTAATATGCTCAAGGTTTGCAGTCATGTAGAAAAGAGCACTATAAAAAATGATAGACTTAGAGATCCCATTCAGCCATGACTTTCTCTTTATCAACTTGGGAATTATTATTATTAATTTAGAAATGAGTCCCTTCAGCTGCCTTATGTTGAATCAGTTATATTTATCTGTACCTTTTTTGCTACTTTTAATATGCTCAAAGTTTGTAGTCATGTAGAAAAGGGCAGTATAAAAAATGATAGACGTAGAGATCCCATTCAGCCATGAGACTTTCTCTTTGTCAATTTTGGAATTATTAATTTAGAAATGAGTCCCTTCAGCTGTGCCTTATGTTGAATCAGTTATATTTATCTGTACCTTTTTTTGCTACTTATAGTATGCTCAAAGTTTGTAGTCATGTAGAAAAGGGTAGTAGAGAAAATAATAGACTTTGAAATCCCATTCAGCCTTGAGACTCTCTTTGTCAATTTGGGAATTATTATTATTAATTTAGAAATGAGGTCTTATTAGGTTGCCCAGGCTGAAGTCAGACTCCTGGGCTTAAGGGATCCTCCCACCTCAGCCTCCTGAGTAGCGGGGACTACTGGTGTGCACCACCACACTGAATGAGAATTAATTTTATTGCTTCTGTGCTATGGTACCAGCAGATGATTCGGCCATGCTTCCAAAAGCAGTCTAGTCTAGAGGCCATACAGCTGGTTGGTTTGCATATGTTTTAGCTTTTCTTTTAGTTTGTAATATTTCCTAAAACATACAGGAAAAGATGAGGTAATTTCTACTAAGCACTAGGACCTGCCACAGTGAATTTAAGTGCCTACCTTGCAGCGGTTAATACTAGATTGTGTCATGTCTCTGTTCAGGTAACAGGGTTTCATTCCTGCTCAAGGATGATTTATTGCTGCTTCTTATGTTTGTTCTGTTGTTTTTAGGACTGGAGCTAGTTGTTATTCACCAGCTAAGAGCAGAGATGAAGAAATTATGAACCGTTATCCTTATTCTGAGCCTTCCCCTCTTAAACCCCATCAGTTAAGGTTAGGAAGAGCAAGCTGCCATAATGCATATGAAGACTTCTTTAACAATCTTGTTTGGTTTTTTTCCAGGTATATTATTACTGTTTTATGCTCTATGTTCTTTAAGCAATAAATAAATTTTTCCTTTTAAATGGATTGCCATCAATTTATTAAACCATCCCCTATGATGAGTGCACTCATATCCAAAAGGAAACAAAAAGATAAGCAATAAACTCTATACCTTAGTTCATTTGGGCTGCTGTAACAAAAATACCATGGACTGGGTAAATTATAAACAACAGAAATTTATTGCTCATAGCTCTGGAGGCTGGGAAGTTTAAGATCAAGGTGCCAGCAGCTTTGGTATCTGGTAAGGGCCCTGTCTGCTTCCTAGATACCATCTTCTGGGTGCATCCTCCAATGGCAGCGGGGCAAACAAACTCCCTCAGGCCTCTTTTAAAAGGGCACTAATTCCATTCATAAGGGTGGAGCCCTCATTACCTAATCACCTCCTAAAAGCCCTAACTCTTAATACTAGCATGATACAGATTATGTCTTAACATATGAATTTTGGGAGATACATTCAAACCCTGGCACTCTGATTAGAAAATGGCAGAAGATGCTATCAGTCTTGGGGCATCTTTCCAGAGTTCTTAGGATGACTCAATGAACTAAGCAAATCAAATCCCAATGCTATATGATTAACGTGAGATGACTTGCCCCAAATCCCAATGCCATATGGTTAATATGAGATGGAGGGGAGGTATACAGAGAACTGATAAAAATGACAACTCTTAATATTTGGGTTGAATTACCATGCTGTAGTAGAACAAACACAAGGTTGGAACTTGGCTTGGGCAAGTCCCTACACTTCTTAGTGTCTGTTTTCTCACTGAAAATCATGGGTGATAATGCTTATCACCAAGAGGCATCCGAGGGTTTTCTGGAAGTAGCCTAGCTAGCCCCAGGTCTGATCCCAATTGACAAAGTCAGAGCTGCTTTAGGAAATACACTCCTAAGTTCTCTGTGCCGATTTTAGTGCTTCTACTCCAAGTTAAAGTTAAGCCATGGGCAAAGGAGAGGTCATGTATGGGCAGGGCCTGTGGAGTTGGGATGGAGACAGCAGGAATGCTGGAGAAAATGCAAGAGAAAAATAGGACTAAGGGAGATAGGCATGTTAAAGGCAAACAAAATGTAGCCCATATTAGGAGAGAAGTTCAAGCATCACTTGAAAACAAAGATGATATTTAAAAAAAATTTTTTTTTCAGAAATCCATAACTTAAAAGATGAGAATAAGGAGAAAGAATGGGTGAAAGGAGTTGAGTGTCAGAGGTAGAAGGGGGAAGAGGAAGAGTTTGAAAAGAAGATAGGCCTTTCCAGATAAAGGCAGGCAGGGAACTGATAGAAAGTACCCTGGGGTCATGCTGGAGAGACAGGCCAGTGAGTGGCACATGTGCCACAGCAGGCATCCAGGAGTGAGAGAGGTAGAAGAGCCCTCGTGCAGCCTCTGATACTGCAGCCTGAGAACTGCCAGAGCTCTGCTGAGAGGCAGGGCGGTAAGGAAGACAGCACAACAGGAAGGAGCAAGGGCAAGCTAGTGTGTTTGCAATACCCCTCCGTCTCCTCTGCTGCCACTTCTCAATGTAACCCAGGGGGGCTGCTTCACCACTGCCCTCCAGTCACCCAAGGCTAGTGCCGTTCTGACTTTCCACCCCACCCCAGCATACACATGTACACATTGACTCTGACACCTCAGAAAGTTTTCCTTTGCTAATAGCCCAGTAATTCTGACTTCTGTATGCTACAGACTTTGGCTATCCAATATGGTATCCACTAGGCACATGTGTTTTTTGAGTACCACATGGCTAGCCTGAGTTGAGAAGTGCAATAAGTGTGAAACAAACACTGGATGGATTGATTGATTGATTGACTGATTTAGAGATGGAGTCTCACTCTGTTGCCCAGGCTGGAGTGCAGTGGTGCAATCTCGGCTCACTGCAACCTCTGCCACCCAGGTTCAAGTGATTCTCCTGCCTCAGCCTCCCAAGTAGCTGGGATTACAGGCACATGCCACAGCACTCAGCTAATTTTTGTAGTTTTAGTAGAGACGGAGTTTCTCCATGTTGGTCAGGCTGGTCTCGAACTCCTGATCTCGGTGATCCACTTGCCTCAGCCTCCCAAAGTGCTGCTATTACAGGTATGAGCCACCGTGCCCGGCCTATAAACACTGGATTTCTATAAAGGAACTGCTCTATGCCTGCATCCTGACGACCTTATTACTATCCACATAGGCCACACAGGCCAGGGTCAACTGCAGGCTGACTCAGGTCCTGGCAGAACACCCTGTGATCCTCCTGGAACACGGAAAGACAGGCAGTCTTGTGAGAATTTGCTACAAGAACGTTTCTCAGTCATCTCCCTATCTTGAGGGAGGTTGCCATGAGGCAGCTTGTTACCTGCCTCCCTCATTCCAATAAAGTATAGGCTTTCTGCCTGCTTCCCACACCAGAGGGTACAGCTGCAGGCCATAAAACTGCTTATCTGCAGTGTCATTGGCTACACAGTACCAGGGGGTCCTACCATTCATGTTGCCTGTCATCTGGCCCCTTTTGTTGTCCTGTTATATTGTTCTGTGGGTCAAGGGATGCAGAGAGCTGATACCATTGTTGATCTTGCTTTTGCTGTCTCTATAAGGAATAAACTGTCTGGATCTATCTGGATTTCCTGTTTTTGTTTGTCGTTGTTGTTTTGTTTTCCCCAAGTGGATGTGTCAGCTTGCTTGACATTTCCATAACTTAGTTAAAAATATATTTTTAAATCTCATTAATAATTGTTTTATACTGATTACATGTTGAAAGGGTAATATTGTGGATATACTGGGTTATTAAAATTAATCTATTTTTATTTTTGTAATATGGCTGCTATAAAATTTAAAATTAAATACGTGGCTTGCATTATTTTATACTGGGCAGTGTTGTTATAGTTTGGTAAGAGGCTGAGGCAGGAGAATTGCTTGAACCTGGGAGGCAGAGGTTGCAGTGAGTCGAGATTGCGCAACTGCACTCTAGCCTGGGTGATAGAGTGGGAAAGAGGGACTGACAGGGTTTTATTTATTGACAAAATATATATATGTGTGTATGTGTGTGTGTGTACACACACACACACATCCATAATCTCAGAATAAAAGGTAGACCTTTAAACTGAATATATAAAACTTCATGAAAACTCAATGCATTGTCCTGACTTTTCTTAAAATGCTTTGGGGTGGTGAAAAATCCTCAGATTGAGGAGGATGAAATGTAGAAACCATTGCTATATACAGCTCACCTCATAAGGGGCTAACTAGCTAATTTGGGAAGGGTTGGAGGGGCATTGAGAGGTGACTGATCCAGGTAACAGTGGCAGATGGGCCCAATGGGAAAGTCTTTTTGTGTCCCATAGGTGTTGAATTCATCTGGTGGCCTTATGTTTTATAGTACTTCTGTGGCTTCTTGGTCTACCCTCTCTTCCCACCCCTAAATAAGGGAAAGATATGAAATATCAGAGTCAGGCCGGGCGCGGTGGCTCAAGCCTGTAATCCCAGCACTTTGGGAGGCCGAGGCAGGTGGATCACGAGGTCAAGAGATCGAGACCATCCTGGTCAACATGGTGAAACCCTGTCTCTACTAATAAACTACAAAAAAATTAGCTGGGCATGGTGGTGCATGCCTGTAGTCCCAGCTACTCAGGAGGCTGAGGCAGAATTGCCTGAACCCAGGAGGCGGAGGTTGCGGTGAGCCGAGATTGCACCATTGCACTCCAGCCTGGGTAACAAGAGCGAAACTCTGTCTCAAAAAAAAAAAAAAAAAAAAAAGAAATATCAGAGTCAGAGAGCATAACCAGAGGAACCGAAGTAAACAAGTACAAATTTATTCTTTTCAAAGCAGAATCCAAAGGAAAGGGGGAAAGCACCACAGTGAGTGGCAATGATAGTTAACCAATTTGTTCCCAACCCTGTTCCCTTTGTCCCCTAGACTTCCATGCCATCCTTGTCACCTCCCCCAAATCCTTTCCCCAGTTTTCATCCTTGTGACCAGTTCTTACAGCCAGCAAGCAGTATAGCAGACTTCGGTAAGGCCTCACTACTGCCCCAGTGGACAGCAAGGACATTCAGCAGGCCCCCTCCCAAATGCAGCAGCTGTGGGAGGCGATGGACTCTGGGAGCTAAGCCCTGGCCTTGAGTCTTTCCCTCTCCCACAGCCATTGGTGTTAAAAGAATAAGAAGTAGCTAAAGTGTTCCTTGTTCCCATGGGAGTCACCCAGCTGAATAACTAAGTCTCCACAGCCCTAGGACAAGGCCCCCAGTTTTTCTCCCAGAACTGTTCAAATTAAGGCAGCTACTTTCTTGCTTATCTGTAACCTATGTGAAGGGAAATTGGATGAGATTCTTGCCCTTGAAATGGTGCCAGAGGCCATGACTCTGCCATTGAGAATGCGAGATCAAATGCTGGCTATGGAGCCCAAATCTTAAGCACACACCTCAGGAAGCACAGGTATTCCTTAAAATGAATCTGAAGGCAAAACATCTCCTAGGATTGGCCTCTTCCTGGCCTGAGAGTTTCTCATTTCTGTGTCCTGCCGACCCATTTCCTGGAGCACCAGAAAAACAAATTTCTCTTTAGGGAAATATTTCTCAACTTTGGGCCTTGAAGAAAATGGGCACTTGAGAATCTTGATTCTAACCTTTCTAATCAGGAGGGAAGGGTACATGTCCTCCCTAGAGAAGCATAGCACAGCCTGATGTCCTCCAGCTAGTCAGCCTTCCATAACAATGCCCAATCAATGTGAATCCACTCTGCTGTCACTGGAAGCAGAGGTATCTTCTTAATGGCTTTTTGGCCTCTATCACATTCTGTCAAGAAGAAATCACCTCTCTGTCCTAACTATTCTCTGATACTATCTGACAACAACCCCAGCAAATGCTCACATTCCTTATCACTGATGCTAATCCCACAGTCAGAAGGTTTTCTTCAGGCTATCAACCTAGAAACTCCCTTTACCATCCTTCCAGTGTAGGGCTATAAACTACACAGTGCCATGCACAATACCCTTAGGAGACGAATACACAACAGATGTCTAACAACATACAACACATTTTGCTAAATCCAACCCCAAGTTGGATTCATAGTACCCAAGGATCCATTTACCTTATAGTGGGAAAACGCCCCACACATGCTGCATTGACTGTCCCTGGACCCTTGAACGATACACTCACCTTAGGCATTAAGGTAAACACAGGACCACAAAGTGTCAGCAACCCCTTAGTGAGAATTCAACTCTTGACCTGCTGCTTCGGTCCACCTACAACACAAATCCTACATAACAAGATCTACATCTTTTCTACCAGGCCTGGCCCACTGCAGTTGCCACAGGCCCTCAGCAGCCCAAGAGCTCTCAGGTGGAGTGGGGATAACAGAAAGGATTTTCCAGGACTTTCCTGGTAAAAGATTGCTCCATAATATGTGCCCTCCTAAAGCTTAGGTAGGCATATGCCTCCAAGTCCTTGAGCCCTCTGTCCTACATTCCTGCCCACAATCTTGGCTCCTACAAATATGCTCCCACTCTGACTGATGCCCAGGTTCTGTGATTGATGCCCACCTACCACCTGCTCACCATCTATCCAGATACCCAGTTATCCCGCCCAGAGACCTCATGAACACTAAGGCAGATGTTATGATGTGAAGTCTGACACCCTGAACCTGTGGCTTAGTGGGAGAGGAGGCAACCCTAAGCTTCTGGACCCAAGCCACTGCCCTGCCTCCCCTGTGGCAGATCTAGCTAGGTTCCTAGTGGTCCTACCCACTGGCCCACTGCTGGATTACAATACAACACTCCAACCGTCACTCCCTCCCAATTGTGGTAGCAACTGTTGCTTTCTTAAGCCCCGAGTCAGACTGTAAGAATTGGAAGGGGCCAGAGAATGTTCTCTATGTCTTAGCTGGCAAAGGTTCAAAAAGGCCTATTTGTCCTTTTCTGCATGGGGTGGGCAGAGCTTGGATTTGCTCTATTTTGGCACCTGAACCATTTAGGAGATACCAGGAAAATTCACTCAAGGCCCAGGTCTCAAGAGAACAAGATTTGGAATAAGTGAAGAGAACTGTGACTCTTCCTGTTAGATTCTCTGTGGCCATGGGTTTCTGTTGCTTTGGTCTTGAAGGCAGCCCACCCCAAACATCAATGGAGAGAGATATCCTAGGGGAGCAGCCAGGACACATCTGTCTTTCCAACCAGAGGCTGGGGCTAACAAAGAGCAAGGCAGAACATTAATACATCAAGAGGTATTAGAATTTAATGTGTGAGTGAGGCCAGGAGAGCACTGATGTACAGTAGATATGTAGAATAGATATGTATGTATGTAAACTTAGGCAAATGAAGTCAACTACAGGGCTCTAGGTTATAAAGCTCCTCTTGGTAGAAAGCTGCCTAAGTAGGCTCTGAATCACTTCAACATTCCCAAGCCCACTCCCCCACCCCTACTATCTATTCTGAACAGTTTCTGGATAAAGAGATCATGGTAAATGCTGCCTAAGAAGAGTTAGTTCAGTTTGAGGATTGAATTCACCTTCCAGAGTTAGAAAGAACAATTTTAGGCACAGGAAGGCCTTGCTGTTGTCTGGGTGGAAAATGGCCACCTTCCTGATTTGTGGCCTGTGGCTCCTATGGAGGGACCACTACTCAGGGTGACCAGTTGCAAATGCCTTATGATTAGTTGGTGGCAATCAGCCACCTCATCTGATTCAGCCTGAGAGCTAGAAGGGTCACAGCCTGGAAGGGTATTGGGCGGCAGTCATACGACTCCAGACTAGAGGTGGGCTTCCTCTTCCTCACCCAAGGAGAGCAAGGTTCCCTTGCTGAGCAAGCTGCCACTGTGCCCCCAGGTCTGTGAGGACAGACTCAGAGGAGCAAAGGGTGGCTTCAGCCGGGTTTCCAGAGGAACTCAGTGGGTCTCTCAAAATGCTGAGGCCTTTAAGAAATAGGAAGATGTGGGGCAAAAAAAAAAAAAAAAATCTAAACCCACAAGTATATCTATAATGCTTCCAAATATAATGTGGAAGAACCAGAATGAACTGTTCTCCCCTTAAAGAAGGTCTGTCAGGGACTGAGACTAAAGAAAATTATGATATTTGAAGAGAAACCAATACCTAGGTAACATTAGGATGGCTAGAGATCTGTCCTGGAGCTGAAGTAATAGAACACACACTGCCCAGACTTTTTCAGGGGTGCTTGGGGTGCGGAAGGTGTCTTGGGGATACCCTTTTGCCTCCATGAATTGCTCCAGAGAGTAGGGGTAACTCCTGTGGATTCATAATGCTGGAATCTTGGGATAATTAGGCTTCTCTCTCTCCATAATTCCAGGAAGAAGGGAGAGGGGCCAATGGGTACCGCTTAGCTCTGCAAGGCAGCTTCTTTGCTCCCCATCTTAATGACCAAGTGATATTTGCCTGGGCTGCAACAGAAAGGTACGTAAATGACTGACCTCAAACTTGAAGATTAAAGGGAACATTTCTAGAGTCAGAGGACTCATGCCTCCCCTTCCCACATCACTATCTGAACCCACCTCACATACCACCAGGTCCCCGCTGCCACCCAGAGCCCAAATAATACTAGTTGAGGAATGTGGCGCCAGTGGAAACTGGAAAGGTTGGGTGAAGGCTGAGGAAAGGCTTTGACCGGAACCAGGAAAGGACTATGAACTATAGGATGGGGATCTGGCTCCATCAAGAGGCCAGCAGGGTGTTGGCAGTCACATCAGAACTTCGCACACTGGGGAAGGCATGACGGAGCTTCTCCATGATGTCCTCCAAGCACAGGCTGACATCCTGGCTCTTTGACCCCACATCATCTGGGTTAAAAAAGAGAGATTTGAGAAGAGAACTAAAGACTCCTTTATGAGGCCAAGGGGCTGGATAGAATTCTGCCAGCTTAAGGGCAGACCTGCCCACAGCATTTGCATCTTCCCAGCACAATGCCTAGTACATAGGTTGTGCTCAACGTACATTTATTTGTAGAATAAGCAGATTAATTAATCAATCAGTAAACTGGTCATCCCTGACCCTAAGCACAAAGCCAAGAGGAGAAACCAGTCCCAGCCGCGCAAAGCCTTGGGCAGGAAATCGAGGGCAGGACAAAGCCATGGAGAAAGGGGCTGGGAGGGGCCAGGGGAACTCACCTGCAGCCTCGGTGTCTGGAGTAGTCTGTCCCTTCTCTCGGGGGTGACTGCCTTCTGACTGCTGTGGAGAGGAAGCTAGGGACGAGCCTGCAGAGCCACTGCCATCTGATTCGGTGGGTGGCTAGCAAAAGGTAAGGCATGACTTAAGCAGCTTTGCTTTCCTGACCTTACTTTGACAGACTCCTGAGTTTAGAAGGGATCTGAGCGACTTCATACCAGCCCTTTGCCCTTAGACTTTAAGAAGCTTTTAGTATTACCTAAAACATTGGCTTCCACTTTTGGGAAACTTCTTAGAATATTCAATTACCCATTGCGTTCTTCTTTTAACAATGTGTCAAATGCTCCCAGTTCTTACAAGAAAGGCATTATACCTAAAGGTCTCTTGCTGTCATTTCAGCTATAATTAAGCTATTTGGAACCCAATTCTCTCTGGAAATGTAAAGTTTCACACCTGATCCTTGGTTCATGACATAGCATATGTTAGAAACCTCCAGGAATCCATAGAGGCCCTCCCTTGGAGGATATGCGGAAGAGGCAGCAGAGTGGTATTTTCCATTACATATAATGACAATAATAGGTAATATTTATGAAGTGTGTACTAGATTCTTGGCATCACGTTAAATTCTATAAATGAATTATTTCCTTTTATGTTCACCACAATTCTATGAAGTTGGTACCATCCCCATTGTACAGATGAGGAAACTGGGGCTTGGAGAGGTTCAGTAACTGTCCAAACACCCCATAGTCAATTGGCAGAGCCACATGCAAACCCAGAGCTGCCTGACTCCAGAGCTATACCATAGCATACACACTGCCTTTCAGAGATGAAAGGTGCAAAAAGCAAGAAACATCCTTTGGTAGCGCAAATATTTCTCTTGCTAAACTTGTCCAAACCTGCTTCTTTCTAGCAAATACCGTACTAGCAAAATCAATGTTTTAGATGATTTTTGAAGTCTGTTCTTTCAGTATGGGTTTCCAATAGGTTGAGAAGAAATAAGCCCTCAGAAGTCCTATCTCTGCCCCAGGCCCCGCAGTGGCTGGAGAGTGACACACAGGGTGGCATGGAAGGTAGGTGGAAGAGAGTTGGCTGGAGATGTGACCATACCAGTCTCTTCTTTCCCCCGCCCCCCACCAGCCTCAGGCCCAGTTCTCTTCAGGAAGCTACTTGAGAGCCACTGCCAAGGAGCTCTCTCTTGTGTTTTTTTTGCCACATCGCTCAGCTCCCCAGCCTTCCCCTGGACTCAGAGGCTGACGTGGCTCTTTTACTGTCTCCAGCCTCACCTGCAGGAGCAGCTCCCTCAGGCGCTGCAGCTGGGACTCTAGCTGCTTGTTGTGGTCTTCGAGGATCTGCATCCGGGTCTCCAGGTGGCTCTTGTGTTGCCGAAGGATCCGGGCCTCAGCCAGAAGCTCCTCATTGTGGTGGTCTGGTGCTGCCTCAGCGGAGCCCTCAGCCAGAGTGGGTGCCTCAGCAGCCTCCTCATGCTGCCATTTCAGGCGCCTCAGCTCTCCCTGGAGAATCCTGCCATGGAGAGAGACACCAAGGCCTATAGCTCTAACAGGGCTCTGACTGTCCAGGTTTCAGATGTCCCCTCAGGCCTAGGTGTGAGCAATCCCTGTGCTCTCACCCCACTTCAGTCCCACCCCTGCCCCCAACCCCGCCCCAGCTGTGCTCTTGCTTCAATGGCCACATCCACTTCCTCTCCAGCGCATAAGTCATTTACTCTGCCATTCTGAGACCTCAGAGCAGAGAAAGTTGACATTTTGCCTAATAAATGTCTCAGGGCTTTGATGTGCTGCTTTAGGGATTAAGTCTGACCTTAAAATCAGGCAGAAACACAGTCTGCAAATAAATGTGGCATTAGGGTCACTGATTCACCTACTCCATTTTTAGATGTTTTAGATTCCAAGGGAAAAGGTAACATAAACAAGAGACCACCTGTCTTGCCTCCTCTCTCTACAACCCTCCTCTTTGGCCCACTTTGAACACCCATCGTGGGTCATCAAAAAGACAAGTTCCAAACAGGTGGCCTGCTGTTGGGGACATCACTTTTGGCTTTGTTTGTTTTTTCTTTATTTGCAACACAACAGTCACTCTCTGTCCAGTGTTTCCTAGGGTCTGCAGGCTGCTGCTCAAAGGCAGTGTTTCTCGAATGATTCATGGTAAAAATCCAGGTGTTTTTTTTTTCACTCTACTGTGGACCAATATGTGGCCCCGATGCATATGACTAGTACATAGCTCACACTACGTGCAACTCATCACACAAGTTCAGCGACACTCAAACTGGTCTCTACCCTATTCAATGAGATGAGCCCAGTAATTCTGTACTTGAATATCATAGCAATTCAAATTGCTGTAAAAGTTTCTAAAAGCTTATTCTCTGTTTGTTTTATTTATCTTGCCTTGGACTGGTGACGAACTAGTCACAAACTGGCTCATGTCTGCACTTCACACTCTGAGTAGCACTGTTCTAAAGACTTGCTACTCCAGGTGTGGTCTGCGGAACAGCAGCATGAGCATCTGCTGGGAGCTGGTTAGAAATGCAGAAACTCAGGCCTCACCCAGACCTGTGACTTAAAATTTGTATTTTACTGAGCTTCCCAAGTGATTATCTTATACACTAATGTTTGCGAATCACTGCTCTAAGGTGTACTATGAATTCTACTTTATGCCCCACAAGTAGCTTGGACCCTCCTTAGGTTCCTGCTGCCACCTCTACTTTATGGAAAGTCATGTCTTCCCTGTAATATTCTTTACCTTCCCTCTTCCAGACCTCAAATGCTCTATGTAGTGTCAGCAACCTCTGGAATACTTTTACTAGATGATGCATATTTATTACCACTTCTAACACTGAAAGGTCTCTGAGGGCATGAAAATGTCATACTCTTTCCTGTTTTCTCTATGCGTTCTCTCTGCTTGCATCTCTTGTGTGCTTGGAAAAAAATCAGGTTAAATTTTGGATTCAGGCCAGGCGCGGTGGCTCATGCCTATAATCCCAGCACTTTGGGAGGCCAAGGCAGGTGGATCACTTGCGGTCAGGAGTTCGAGACCAGCCTGGCCAACATGGTGAAACCCCGTCTCTACTAAAAATACCAAAAAACATTAGGCAGGCATGGTGGCGCATGCCTGTAGTCCCAGCTACTCAGGAGGCTGAGGCATGACAATTGTTTGATCCCAGGAGCCGGAGTATTATAGTAGGCCAAGATCATGCCACTGCACTCCAGCCTAGGGAACAGATTGAGACTCTGTCTCAAAAGAAAAAAATTAAAAGGATTCAAATAATTATAATAGCTAGTGTTTATTGAATCCTTACTATAATATAAGCCAGGCACTGAGTCAAACTCATTATATGCCTGATCTCATTTGGTCTTCACAAGTGACTCTAGGAGGCAGGTTTGATGATCATCATCCCCATTTTACAGATGAGGAAATAGATGATTAAAGAATTTAAGTAACTTGTTCAAGGTCAGACAGCTAGGATGTAGAAGTTCCAAGACTTAAATTCAATCTGTCTGCCTCAAGAACCCACACAGATTTCTGCTATCATCATACCCACCGATTCTCATCTTCCAAGTGGGCCAGGATCTTTTCCAGCTCCCCCTTGCTTTCTGTGGCCACGCTGCATGGAGCCTGCTGTCCAAAGGCTGGCTCCCGGTCTGTGATGGGGCTGGAGTGCCGCAGCAGGTACTGGTCCTCGTCTCTGCATGGGTGTGGGGAAAGCAGAGTAGGCAGCCAGTTGCTGAACAGACAAACAGCTCAGGGCATAAGTTCTCAGCTCTAGGCTCAGGCCCCAGGAAATGCATGCTGGAAGATTCACTTCTAAGTCACATCAAGAGGGAAAGGACATATATTGAGGCTTGAGTGGGATGAAAGTATTCAAAGGAGGCAGAGGCTGTGGTTGGGGGTACTGAGAGAGTGTTTTCAGGATGTGGGTTTCTGGGTTCTACTTATAGCCCCCCAGGAAACAATGATCAAATCATTTCCCTTTCTGTGCTATTCCCCTACTCTGCCCTCCTTTGTTTCCTCTTCCTCTAGAGGGATCTGAGTCCCAGTCCAGGCAGATTGATCCATGTAGCCAGCAGCTCCTAGGACCTCTGAGCAGGATGGGGACCTCCCTAGAGATACAAAGCCCCTTCTCTGGGCAGTCACACCAGGGAGTTCCCTTGGCTATACTTCAGCTAAGTCCCTGATGCCTCCCAGGGTTATTGTAGCACTAGATAGGGCTTTGGCATCTTGAGCACAAGATAATGGCCCCTTTCTGCAACTTCAGATGAGGGATGGCATATTCTTCATTGCTCAGAGTTGTGTATAGAAGAATAGGATCTTGCAACAGGAAGGGACTTGGAAAGATGGCATGGAGCTAGTACATCCCTCATTTCCTAGGTCAATTGATAGAGGGAAGACTGCATTTCTCACTGAACACCAGAAAGCAGCCTTCCTTCCTTAGGGAGCTAAAGATTCTAACCACCACACACCCCCATTCCCTGGAGGATATACCCTTCCCAAACAGTGGCACACAGATCTCAAGGAGAGCTATTTCTGGCAAATAAGCAGCTGTGGAAACTCACATGCTGTCATCTGGGGACAGGCTGTCATTAAAGAAGGAGCAATTTTGACTTTCCATCTCAGCAAGCCTAGAAAGAAAGAGCAGAGGCAAGGAGAGAAAAAGGATGTGGGGCCTGCTTCCATTTCAAGGACTCTAATCTCACAATAGGATCATTGGCTTTGAGAGCTACCCTGACTACCCCTAAGTATGGGGCCTTGCTGGCTGCTGCATACCCCACTATGCACATCCCCTGGCCCTGACTCCATTCTCCTTGCCCCTACTGAAGATCTTTTCCCCTCGGACTTCCTACAATAGCCCTCACCCACCTCCCGCAAACCTGGTGGTACCTGCTGGCAAAATGCTCAATTCGGGAGTGTGTGTCAGCGTGTGGCAACATTGGGGAAGAAGCCGGCCTAGAAGAAAGCAGCAAAGACTCAGAGGACCACAGACTGGGCAGCCCGTTTCCTCCTCCCTCTCCTGCTCCCTACATTATTGACATGGGCACAAGCTGATGGGAACAAAATACAAAGAATGGATTCCAGTTTACTTCTCAGGCCAGAGTCCAGGTCAGGCCCAAGCTGAACTGCCTTACCACTAGTGGAATTTACCCTGGAACCTTCTCCTAGCCCATCTGGGACTCAGCCCCTTCACAGCATATGTTCAGGCTCAGCTAGGCTGCCTGCAGCCGCTGCTCAGCCACTGGTACTCACGTCTCGCTGTAGTCAGCCTCCAACACTGATTGTACAGGCAGATAACCTCGCTGAGGGTGTTTGCTGAAATAATGCTTGGAGCGAAATTTGTTCTTTAACGTTGTGGCAAAGTCCCTCATGTTCTCACTAGATGTGGTCTGAGGAGGAGACAGGGCAGAGGAATTTACCCTAATGCTTCCAGATATACTGGGCAGGTGTGGCTGCTCTTCTAGAGAAGACAGCATGCTAAGTAATCTACTCTTGCTCATCCCACAACATCCTGCTCCTAGAAGAAGGTCTGGGAGGATATATGCCAAACTCTGAACACTGGTCGCCTCTGGGAAGTTGAACTGGAAATGTGAGGGCCAGGGTGAGGAGAGAGGAGGACTTTCATTTTACACTTTAAAAATATTTTTAAATTGCTTCAGTTCCTCTAAAAGCAAAAATAAATAAATAAATAAAATTGTAGAGACAAGGGTCTCACTGTGTTACTAAGGCCAGTCTTGAACTCCTGGGCTCAAGAAATCCCCCTACCTTAGCCTCTCAAAGTGTTGGGATTACAGGTGTGAGCCACGGCACCCAGCCTTTGTCTTATACTTTAAACACTTTCATATAATTTGAATATTTTATAATGAGCATATGTTTGTTAATTTTTAAAATAGCTGTTCTATAAATTCTAAGGATGTAGAGGACGAACAGGTGGCAGAGGATTCTCAGTCTACCAGATCCAGCCAGTTTTCTCTGTATGACTTTTCTAATGTTTTCTTTTAAGATGATAATAAATGAAAAGTAAAGGGCATGGTCCTTGTTCCCACTGGGCCTCACGTTTCTGTGCCAACAGGGTTTGAAGAGATGAAAGCTTGGACAGATGGATTGTGGGGAAACAGATTGAAAATAGGAGAGAGAATGGGGGAGAGAGAGCAGTGGTGGGAGCCGGGGATATGATCAGGGCTTTGAGAGAAACCGCGGGGACAGAAAAGGATAAAGATGAGTAGGGAGCAGAGTCAATGCTGGAAGCTAAGCCTGGAGCTGTGGGTCTTAAGCACAGCACAGGAGCAACTCTGTGGCTGGAGTGCAGGGATGCTGACTGACCTGGCTAAAGCAGCTATGGAGGACAGAGTTACCAGGGAAAACCAACTGCAGTTTGGGGGTCCAGGTAAAGGACATACATTTCTTTTTTCCCTCCAACGGACTGAGTAATTAATTTAAGCATAAGCTTTGGTATTGACAAGCAGGGGTAGAAATAATGACAAAGCATCAGGGAAAGACTGAGTGACCCAGTACAGTGGCAATATAGGAAATTAGCCAGGAAAAACTCAAGTGACCGATGGAAGGCAAATCAGCTGGAACTGCCTTGCTCTCTCTGTTTTTATTTATTACTTTTTTCATGAGACTTTTCTCTGCAGTAAAACAGTGAGTGTCCTTTAAATGGCTGAGAGTGTCCTGGGCCAGCTGTGCCCAGGCCCAGTGAGGGAGAAGCTCTGCTGGAAGAATAGAGAGGTCTGATTCCCCCAAACCGGTGAATCACTAGAGCTCCTTGGAGAATGCTCTTCACGGGTGAGCAGAAAACAATGAGCCAATGCTGGGCAAAGTGGATCAACACCCAGTGCCTGAGAGCTGCCTACCCCTCCCACCCAGCCTGGAGGCTTCATACCGGCGTATAATACTCCATGATGGGGTAGTGCAGCTTATTGCCTTTGCTGGCCCTGCCTGTCAAGAAGCAGGTCTGGCAGATGTCGACGTTGAACTGTTTCAGACTCCGGTATCTTGGGAGAGAAGAGATGTAGTAGGAAAGAGAATCCAATGTACCACAGTGACCTCTCTGCTGTCCCCCTAACATCAAAATACACACACACTAGAAGGGGATGAGGCATGGAGCCATAACATGCCCAACCTCGTATACACAGCAGTGGCTGAGTTCTCAACAGATGAACAACTTTATTCTAGAGACCATAAATCTCTATGAAATCACAAGGCCAGATTCCCAGGAAGTGTGGGAAACAGCATTGTCTCACCACCTTTGCTTAACGGAGACAGGAGGGAAGTGGGGTCAAATATCTCATTATATCAAATGGCCTTCTAAACAACGATGGCCCAAACAGGTCTGGGATCCCAGGGACCATCGCCTACCCTGGAGAAATTACACTTCCAGTATGAAGGAAATTAACCAGTCTTGGCTAAGTTGGCTAAAGGTTATTTTTCCAAAGGTTGTTCATAATAATATACCTATTATTGCAGAATAAAGAATAGCCCTTCAGATCTACTTCCAAAGCCTGGCTGAATTGCCCAGATCTTGTAGTGCAGGACAGTGAAATGCCTAGACTTAGAGGAGTCATACGATATAATATCTAGTCTAGATCTACCACTAACTAGCTGTGTGCCTCATTTGCTCATCTTATGAAAAGCAGGGTGATTATAGGGAGAGTTGTGCAATAGTGCTTTGCAAAGGTAAAAAGTTGAGTGTTTTATGATGAAAGTCAAATCCAGGATAGTGGCTGGGTGCAGTGGCTCACGCCTGTAATCCCAGCACTTTGGGAGACTGAGGCGGGTGGATCACCTGAGGTCGGGAGTTCGAGACTAGCCTGACCAACATAGAGAAACCCTGTCTTTACTAAAAGTACAAAATTATCTGGGCATGGTGTCACATGCCTGTAATCCCAGCTACTTGGGAGGCTGAGGCAGGAGAATTGCTTGAACCTGCGAGGCAGAGGTTGTGGTGAGCCAAGATCACACCATTGCACTCCAGCCTGGGCAACAAGAGCGAAACTCTGTCTCAAAAAAACAAACAAACAAAAATCCAGGATAGTGGTTACCTTTGTGGGGGAAGGAGGGGACTATAATCAAGGAGACCTCAAATATATTGCAGTAATGTTTTATTCCTTAAGTTGGTCATGGGTATAAACTGTGGTGTGCTGAAGCCAGCTCATACCAGCTCACAACAGCTGGCTGTTAAAATTTCAGGGGTTTTCTAGGTCAGTTGTTAAATCTAGCCATTATTAAAAATTAAATTATATAAACTCACAATTAAATAAATTATATTACAAAAAAGGTAATAAATTCTCAAAACTCATTACTTCCTAATTACTTTGCTATTCTTTATGATCTTGAGGTTACTTACATCTATTGTATCTACATGGTGGACATACTATATAAATGGTGTACAGCTGAGTATCTCTTTCTGACTCTGCTCAGAGATCTCCTGTAAATAGCCTGATATCATTCACAGTGGGAGTACATACATCACAGAAACTAGCAAACGCTACAGATCAGGTTTCCTTTTTTTCTTTTTAGAGAGTAGGTTGTGAAACATTTGCTGGCATACTATTAGTACATAGGTGTTCTTACAGTATCTTCTATATATTTTTGTAGGTCTGTAGTACTTTATAATACAACTAAAACAAAATATTTCCTCACTTCCCATTTAAAAATAATTACACATTCTGCAATAGAAAGGATTACAACAGTATATAATAATATACAATAGACTAGCTGTAATGATATAATAATTAGGTAATACTTTATTTTATAATATCTGAATTATATGTCACAGGACATATTTATTATTATCATCCCAGCAGGTATTGTTTTCCCTACCTGAACCCCTTGATGGGGCACTGCCTACAGATAGAGCACTTGGTCTGATGCTTCACTTGCTCAGCAATGGTGACCCGATGCAGAACAGCCAGCCACACCATAGACTGGGGCTCCAAGTTGACCCACTCCAGGAACTGGGATGCTTCAATGACTGGCTTCCCAGTGCTCTATGGAAACAAGAAGACCAACGGGAATGACTGAGGCCCAAAGTGTCTTATCCCTAGAATGGCAGTCCTCAGAGGAGCAGCAGAACCAGCAGGGGCTGGGTTGACTTGTTCTCCAGAGATATTCACCTTCTGCCCTGTGCTAGTTGAGCTGGCACACTCCCCAACAGGACTGAGATTCTAGAGCCCAGAAAACTCTCTGCCCCATTGTCCCATCCCAACAAAATCCCTTGCATCTTTATACTTCAGATCAAAAGCCTAGCTCGTAGTCCTCCTTCCCTTCTTCCCACCCTACCTGCAATCTCCCGTCCCTCCTCCACTCCCCAGTTCCATACTCACAAAACGGAAGCAACTACGGACACTGGGCTCCACGTTGCTGCCCCCAAAGGCTGCCACTTCACCCAGCTGACGGGGCACCTGAATGGCCTCATGAAGCAAGACACCGAGATGGCGCTGGTCACACTGGCTGCCTGAGTTGGCCACTTGGCTGAAGAGGTCTGCTGGCCCCACCGTCAAGAATAGCCAACCCCGACACAGGAATGGCCGGAGAATGGTGTGAGGAGAAAGGGCAGAAAAGAAAAACAGGGAAAGAGCACAGCCTGAGCTAATGACTTTTGAAACTGGACTACATAGAGTTCTATCCCTGACCTTCTAGAAGCCCGAGTTCTAAAAAGAGCATTCTCTGAGTTCAGAGAGAAAAACCAGGCAGACACAAAGAGAGAATATCGGGGGTGGGGGAGAAAGAGTGAGTGAGAGAGAGAGTGAGAGAGAGAGAAAAAGAAAGAAAGAGAGATATTTCAAGTGCACTGTGTGTTAAAAGCAGTGCCAGACACAGATATGATACTGTTTGGAAAACAAATTCTTCCAGAAGCAGGATGAGGGTACGGGCTCAGGGGCACCTGAACATGAGTCACAGTCAGGTTGTCATAACCTCTCCTGTTTATGTGGTCTGACACTGCAGTAATCTCTCAATTGTCCACACAAATGGAAGGAAACATTGGGCATGTATAATCCAAAAAGGGAAGCTAATTCAAAACATCTGATCATCTAAAAATTATCTCTAAGTGGTTGTGCAATATACTATGATCCTTATCTTTGTATATGGGTTTTTTAAGCCCTTCTAGGACCGTTCCCTTCCACATCCCAATCCAGCCTTAGCAAACCTCCTCAAGACGTTATTCTCTGTCTGCTTCATATGTTGCCTAAGGCCTAGAAAATACACAGAAATAGAAGGCAGAGAGCCTAGGTTCGAGTTCTGGGTCCATTACTGACTAGTTGTAGAATCATGGGTAAGTCATGAAGCTCTCTATGCTGCAGTTTCCTTACTTTTTAAAACTAGAGATGAAGTCTCACTGTGTTGTCTAAGCTGCTCTTGAACTTCTGGGCTCAAGCGATCCTCCCACCTCAGCTTTCCAAAGTGCTGGGATTACAGGCACGAGCCACCATGCCCAGCCCAGTTTCCTTACTTTTAAATTGATGATAAATAATTACTATTCATCCCATCGCAAAGACATGTTGAGAGAAATACATAGTATCATAGCCACAAACATGTTTGGAAAAGTTATCTTCCCTGTAAAGTTTTTCCACACTGCTGTCATCTGTCCCTCTTCTGTGATCTGATATAGGATATATTCTTGGCCATTTGGATTATTCTCATCAGTGCTTTCTAAAAAATGCTTTCTGTATACTTCCATCTCCTCCTCTGAACTGTAAACCTTTGGAAGCAGGGACCATGTCTAATTTAACTTAGTACTCACCCCATTTAGCAGAGTGGTCAACACACATTAAGACACAAAAACGAATCATGCTGCTTCTAAAAAGTTCAAAATGCTGAACATAAGATGGAGGATAGAGCGGAAAGCAAAAGTACTATAAGCCAGAGAGGCGAAAAACTACAGACAAATGTAGTGTCCACTTCCCAGATAATGGGGATTACTGTGTCCTGCCCATGTATAGAAGAAGTTGCTAGTAACATGGCTTGATCTTCAGACTGGAAGAGGGCTGAGCCTGATAGGCCACAGGGAAATGAAACTGGAACATCAGGGCCCTGGGTACCTCAAGATGCTAACATAGATCCTGACTAAGTACTTCCATGATATCAGAAGGAACGAAGCCCACTGGAGTAATACTGGGAATAGTAATAGGCCTTAGGCCCTTTTGTCCTTTGACTGTCATATATTCTTTGCAATAGCATGAACCAAGAAGCATCATAAGGTAGCCCAAGTAGCCCTCTGCTAAGTCATAAGATGTACCATCTGCTTATCTTACACCCTTCCTCCTCCCTGCAACACCTCTCCCTCCACCCAACACCATGCCACACTTTGGAGTTATACTCACACTGAAGTTTTTCCTTCACTTCTGTGCCACACAAGCATGCAATGCCAGTCTTAAAAGACAATGCCCGCATCTTTCCGCTGCGACCACTAGGTTTAAAAGAAGAGAGTAAGAACATGAATGTATGTAAAGGGTTAACATCTTGACAATCATTTCCCTCACAAAGTTGATCCCAGCAGGGCCCTGTTCCAAAAATGCCCCAAGTTGAGCTGGGTCCAAGTCTACTATGGAAGCAACACCTTTCCACCAGGCCCACTTGAGGTATCTCATTGAATTTTATCCTAGAGGCTTCCAGAGATGAAAGCCCTTACCTATCAAAAACATTGAGGAGCCAATTGAGGCTCATATCCACACAGAGTGGCACATTAACCAGGATGCCTCTTTCTTCCTCCAGCCGCTCATATAAAGCAGTCAGGCAGTGAATGACCTCCACCACATCCATCACGTGCTCACTGGCCTGCAGATCATGCTCACTGAAGATTTCCAGGGCTGTGGTTAAAGTTACTAGGTCCACTGGGAAGGAAAGAAGGGAAAAAAATATAGCCAAAAGTACAACCCCAGGGATTAAATAGAGAGATAAAGCCACCAGCATCACCAAATTTGATTCAATCTCCAGATCAACCATTTGCAAATATGATACAAGCTTGTCCTTTACTAAGACCCTCATCCAAGGAGGGAGAGGGCAGCAAAATGTCCCTCAAATTAACCCAACATGTTTTTATACCCAATGTTCTTTGACATCAGTTTCAAAAAGATGGTGGGACATGAGCAAACTCATCTCCTATGTTGTACTAACTCCCAAGGGTTCAAATCTCATATTAAGTTTCTCTGCCTTTACATGAGTTTCAACTGCAAATACGTTTGTCTATGAATTTTGTTCTGAGAAGCTAGACACCAGCAATGAAGGCTCAGGTATGGCTGAGGAAATGTGACATACATCAAGAGGACACCTTAATTACCCCCAAATGCTGGCTCAGCCTACCTAGACATGTCTAAGCCAGGAAGCTTGAATGAACGGTGTCTCTGAGAAAGGCCAGAAGGCATATTATATCTGCAGCCACACTGTTCCCTAACCACTGATACTTGCTTCAACAGTTTTGCTGCTACATCCAATAACCCCAAGATGGCAAATCATGGGTTGGGGTACTTCCTGTCACAAAGTAATTGCTTGGTTATGTATACTGAACATGGGAAAAGGGTAAAGGAGGAGGTTAACAGTGGGGTTAATTTGGAAACACGTCTGGAATTTAGCGAGAGTAGAAGGGAATTAGGAAGAGCAGTTGACAGCTAGCATATTGCAAGCTTTGGAGAGTTTTCATCAAGCCAATCAACAACCCTGACCAAGGTGGGATGAAAATGAGAAACAGCAGACAAATGAGGAACAAGAGAGGGGTGGTGAACGCCATACGGAAGTGCAACAGGAGACGTACAGCGCAGGGCTTTCTGGACTCTGCGGAGCTTCATGGCAGTGCGATAAGCTGAGAACTTAATGTTGTTCAGATCGGCTGCAAAGAATGGAGAGAGACCCACTCAGATCAGAAAATTTCAAGTTAAAGCCACAATAAGATACCATTCTACACCCACCAGACTAGCAACGAATAGAAGTCTGACAATAGCAAGTGTAACAAGAATGTGGATGAATGAGAACTGCCAGTGAAAGTGTGAACTGATACAATCATCTTGGAAAACAACTTGGTATTACCTAGTAAAATGGAACAGTCATATATCCTACCACCCAGCCAGCTATATATCCCAGAGCAGTGACTTGCAAATGCTTTTTGATCAAGACTTAGAGTATCAAATTCATTTTATAGCATACATGTATATATGTAAAAATAACTAAAACAAACATTTCAGGAAGCAATTCCTTACTAGAATGGATAGAGTGAAAACAACAAAATTAATATCAACTATGACTCTTGCTAAAGATCTGTTGCCTGTTAATATTTCCTGGTTTATTTCAATTTTTTAAAATGTTTATCACAATACACCAAAATGATGTTATGACCTGCAGATTGAAAAACATGCCCCAGAGAAATCCTTGCACACATGCACTGGAAAACACATATTAGAACCTCCTCAGCAGTATCACCCTTATTAGGTTCAAACAAGAAACGACCCACGTGTCTGTCAACAGCAGAATGGATAAAGAAACTGTGCTATATACAATGGAATATTCTACAGTAGTGAAAAAGAATGAACTGTAGTAACATGCATCAGCATGGATAAAATGTGCAACATAAAGATGAGTTCCTGTTAGACAAAGATAAGGCATGCAAGAGTCACTCATCACAGCCTGGACAGTCTTTCAAAGCATCTGTAAGAATAATTCATTAATGCATTGATAACATGGTCCAGGGGGGAATGTAGAGCCTCCAGTTGAGAAAGGTACAGAGGGTAAAGGAAGGAAGGCTGTTGGAGAAATGATGAGGCACTCATTCCCTCTCCCACCTGCTTATTGACTGTGATTCTCTTCTATTCTTTTCTAAACTACTTTATTGAGGTATAGTTGACATACAAAAAGCTGTACAGATTCAATGTTTACAAGTTGATGAGTTTGGAGACAAGTATACATCTATGAATTCACTACCACAATCTATGCCATTAGTACATCCATCACTTCCAAAAAGTTCCAGCTACCTTCTTTATTATTTTTTCTATACGAACACTTAACATAAGATCTACCTTCTTAGCAGTTTTTAAGGATGCAATCCAGTATTGTTCAGTGTAGGTACTACGCTGCACAGTAGGTCTCTAGGACTTATCCATCTTGCATAATTGAAACTTCTTTGTACTCTTGACCAATATGTCCCCATATTCCCCTCCCCCTCAGCCACTGGCAGCCACCATTTTACTCTCTGCTTCTATGAGTTTGACTATTTTAGATTCCTTGTATACATGAGATCATGTAGTATTTGCCTTTTGTGTCTGGCTTATTTCACTTAGCACAGTGTCCTCCAGATTCATCCATGTTGCTTCAAATAGCAGTATTTCCTTCTTTCTAAAGGCTGAATAATATTCCATTACATGGATATGCCACATTTTCTTTAACCATTCATCTGTAGATGGACATCATAGGACAAAGGCAGCTGTGTATATGCCCGCCCTACACAGGAAGCTCACATTCTTACCTAGGGTTTGGTATAACTCTGTCATCTTGGGATGGTCCCAGCATGTGGTCTGAGCCTGGTGGCTACAAACAAAAGCATCAATAGCACCAGCATCTATACCACCCACCCACCCTCACACATAGGTGTGCACACCACTCAGTGACAGGTTGGATGCAAAAAGCTGCAGGATTCAAGGGTAAACTCAAGATGCCAAAGCCCAAGGGTTCACCTTTACCCAGGTAGAATCTTGAGATCTTGAGATGAGTAGGAGAAAAACCGAACTGGATGGAGGAATCCCAACAGAGTGACAAGGACAGGTAGCAAAAAGACAGGAGAGGGAGGGAGTGGGCAGGTAACTGACCCGCTTCTGATTCAGGTGGTCACTCACTTGATGTAGTAGGGAACTTTATTGGGTGAAATTGCTCTTTCCCAGGGAACCTGGACAGAGGCTGGTAAAGGAGAAGAGAAAGAGAAAAAAAGCTGGCCACTAATGCTCTTCAGGGCCCTAGCTACTCCCTTGCTCTATCCTCCCAAAGAGGTGGTCAAGCCCAAAAGGGGATGTCTGAATTTCATTGCCAGCTCTTAACAGCCTCTGAGGGTGGGGAAAACACTTCTAATTAACACGCTTCTCTCCCTGATGTTTGGGCAAGGCAAGAAGAGGTTGTCACCAATATCCCAACATACCAGAGATGTGGCAAGGACATGAACAGGAATACTTGGCCTTGGCCACCCTGACAATCTTCTCGCTGAACAGACTACCATTCCTACCCATCAGCTGCAGGCAGCTGGATTACTCTTATGGATATGAAGCAGACTCCTTTTCCTCTTAGGGCTCAAAGCCCTTCCCCTAGAAGGTGAGGCTTCTCGGTCCTGTAGGACTGTGGGGAATGGTACTGTCCATTTCTCTCTGTCTCTCATGAGGAACTCTGGAAACTCATGCCTCTTTCTGCCTGTGTCTTCATCTTTTGGATCTTCCAGCAATGGCTCAGGTTACATGGTCAACCTACTCACTTCAGTTTTGCTGGGTACAAGAATCCTCTGCCTGCAGGTATAGCTGTATGCCAATGATTATAATAGCAACAACTTTGATCACAGTTAACATTTACTGAGCTCCTACTATGTGCCAGATATTATGCTCCTTGCTTTTTGTGCATATCTCATTTTCCTCTCTGTATATTCTCACCATTTCCACTGCTACCAGCCCCCCAGTCTGGGCCACTACAATCCCTCACCTGGATTATTGCAATTTACCTCCAAACACGCCTCCCTGTTCCCACTCTTGCTCCCCAGTAGTCTCTTCTCAACACCCTGACTCAGTTGAAACATAAGGCAGATCATGCCATCCCTTTGCTCAAACCCTGCCAGTGGTTCTCCATTGTATTGAAAATAAAATCTGAAGTTCCTCTCATCGTCTATAAGACCTTACATGCTCCGGCCTACCCTACTCCTCTGCTCTCTGCTCTCCTTGCTGTTACTCAGGCATATCCCTTACTTAAGGGTGTGGCATACGTTGTTGCCTTTGCCTGGTATGTTCTTCCCTCAACTATCATCCACACAGTTCATCCCTTCACCTCCTTTACACCTCTGCTCAATTGCCACCTTCTCAGTGAGACCTCTGCTAACCACCCTGTTCAAAATCACAACACCTCCCTGCTTAAATCCAGTACTCCCTATCCATGCCTTCCCTGTTTTATTTTTTCCCATAGCCCTTGTCACCAAGTAACCTTAGATATGTTTTACTTATTTGTTTGTGGTCTGGTTTCCCCAGCTAGAATACAAGCTGTCTAAGGATTTCTGTGTGTTTTGTTAATGGGTTCAGCCCCAGTGCCTAGAACAGTATCTGGGCCATAGAAGGCCCTCAATAAATATTATTGAAAAAATAAAGTCATTAATTCCCATAACCTGATGAGCCAGGTAACATTTTTTCCTTTTTTTTAAAGATGGGAAAATTGAGGCTCAGAAAGAGTAAGCTATTTTTTTGAGCTTGCACAGCTCCAAAAAATAGGTTGAGATGTTGTGCCTCAGACCCAGACCTCTCTGATTTCAGACTTTTTTTTTTTTGAAACGGAATTTCACTCTTGTTGCCCAGGCTGCAACCTCTAACTCCCAGGTTCAAGCAATTCTCCTGCCTCAGCCTCCCGAGTAGCTGGGATTACAGGCGCCCACCACCACGCCCAGCTAATTTTTGTATTTTTAATAGATGGAGTTTTGCCATCTTGACCAGGCTGGTCTTGAACTCCTGACCTCAGGTGATCTGCCTGCCTCAGCCTCCCAAAGTGCTGGGATTACAGGTGTGAGCCACTATGTTTGGGCCAACAGACTGTTTTTTTAACCGCTATACCACACTGTTTTATCCTTACTGCTTCTCAGATGTCAAGGTATACTGGACCCCCACCAGGGCCCCAGGGGATAACAATAGACTCTCCAGGAAGATGGCTGAGGTTCTGCTAAGTGGAGTCCAGTTTGGTTCACGTACAGGAGAGAAAGTGCTGTGACCCAGGCCCAAAGTCCCGATGGGCATCCTGGAGCTGCTTAAGCCTCTCACTAACTGATGCCTATGGAAAGAACAGGGTGAGGTCAGTAGATTCATTGCAGCTATTTAGAGTGGGATCCCCAGGTGCCTCCAGGAATCTTTATGAGCTCCCTCAGACGCTGGCTTTTCTCTGGTTCCAACCTCTCCCACTGTCTCCCAACTCTTAGCCATCCCCCAGAATTCCCAAGGGTCACAGCAGAGCATCCCTAATTCCAGGCCATAGTCACTCTTCCCCTGTCCCTGTCTACCCTGAGTGCCCAAATCCAGAAAGAATCCTCTTCATTTCAATCATTCCCTACAGCTTAGAGGTTGAAAAGCCCATTCCCTAGCCCCACATTCTCCATTCCTCTTTTCCCATGCAGATCCCATTTCAATACCCCTGAAGAAGTTTCCCCCAAGCCTAGTTATATGGAGGCACCTCCCCATGGTTCACTCCAGGCTGCTCTTCTACCTGTAGTTGTTTCCATCGGACGTTGATCTGTTCCAGGGCCTGGGAATTCTCCATTGACAAGTGCACATCAGAAATGGCCAGTTGGTGGGCCAGATCATTCACCAACTTTACTCCATCTTTCATGGGGGAGAATTCTTCTTTGAATAGCTGGAGAACCAGGACCCAAGTCCCACAGCAGACAGAGTGGGAAAGAAGAACCATTAGTCATTCATCTCTACTCTTCCCTCTTCACCTACAGGTTTGGTTTCAATAAAACAGCCTAGTGCTTGCCCATTAGGGCAACCAGACTAAGTTGTGAGTGGCCACTGTCCTTATCCTCTTCTTCTCCACTCAGAAAACACCAGGAGAAGGGAAGAAAGTAGAAAAACAGAAGAGGCTCCAGCCAAACCAACCCCAAATCTGGCACATAAACTGACAGCAGCTCAGTTGTAGTCCAGGCCAACAACAGAGTCTCAGCAGTAGAAACATTGTCAGGGTCTGGGGAGAGTGTCAGGTCTTAGGATGGACTATAGCCAGTGGAGGGGGGCTGCATACCTTAAGAGCCTGGATGTGCTCTGGGAGTGAATCAATGAAGAGATCCCCAATGGGCTCCCAAGTGGTTCGGACTCCCTCAGCTTGGGTCAGAGTAGTGCTTAGTTCCTCCATTGCCCCTTGGATCTCCAAGAGCTGCTCCAGAGTGCGCTCAATGTGACGGTGCTGGTCCACACAGCGGGCTGTCAGCTTCTCCCATAGTTCACTGGCCACCGTCGCCTGCTTCCACACAAAGCGGCTGAGATTCTGGATCCGCTGTTTAGGGGAGGTATCTGCAGGAAGAGGCAGGAAGCCAGGTTGGGCCAACCAGACAGGGTCAGCCCAGAGAAAGAGACAGAGACAGCCCTTTATAAAATGTGTGTGCATGTGTGTGTGCACATGTGGGCATGTTTGTACATATATTCATATACACACAAATACATATTTTTCCATGGTTAAGTTCTTTAATACATTCACATTTTTTAAAAAAGCTGTTTATTTTTAAATCATAAGCAGATATAACTAATAACACAGAGATTTCATGTACCCTTTACCCAGTTTCCCCAAATGATAACATCTTGCAAAACTATAGTACAATATCACAATCAGAATATCGACATTGACATAATCTGCCAATTTTGTCACAGGTTCCCCAGTTTTACTTGTATTCATTTGTGTGTGCGTGTGTGTGTACACGTGTGTTTAGTTCTATGTGATTTTATCACATGCGTTGGTTTACATATCCACCACCACAGCCAAGAGACCATATCGTTTTTTTCCACTTACTGTATCATAAAGGATTTCCTCAGATTTTAAAACAGTAGGAAATGAAAAGGCAAGACATTTTAAGAGGTATAGTGAGGCGAATCATCTAGAGCCCTACTCATATGACCATGGAATGTGATTTTGCATTAGTTTCTGTTGCCCACTTCCATCCAAAGGGAGGCATTTTATGGAGGCCCAGCCCAGGAGAAGTTGGTATAAAGTCCCAGCTTTTCCACTTAGGCTCTTAATCTGTAGATTTCTTCTTCCCTCAGATCTCTCCTCAGAAGATTCAAAGCCCCAGAGCCCTAGGCTAACTAGAATTGTGCTGCTCTCTCTAGAGCTTGTCCTATCTGAGGCCCATTGGGCATCAAGTTAAGTACTAGCCGTCCCATTGAGGGGCCAGAAGTAAACTGAGAGAGCATATGGCATTGACAAAGGTCTCAATTCATGAAGGGGCCTTTCAGGCTATTCACAATCTATCTCAGAGCGTTGAGGATTCTTTTTGGAGAAAAGGGCTTACTGGACCACCACTCAGATCTAGTCACTATGAATCCCACCCTGCTGCCCTATTTGAATCTCTGGTAGAGAGACCAGAGTGGCCCTCTCTACCAAGGGAAGGAGCTAGAAGTCATCGGAGTCAGTATCAAACAGTCACAGTTGGCTAGGCGCAGTGGCTCATGTCTATAATTCTAACACTTTGGGAGGCCAAGGAAGGCAGATCGGTTAAGCCCAACAGTTCAAGACCAGCCGGGCCAACATGGCGAGACCTGGTCTCTACAAAAAATACAAAAATTAGCTGGGTGTGCATATAGTCCCAGCTACTCAGGAGGCTGAGGCAGGAGGATCCCTTGGGCCTGGGAGGTCAAGGCTACAGTAAGCCATGATCACACCACTGCACTCTAGCCTGGGTTACAGAGCAAGAGGCTGTCTCAATAACAAAGACAAAAAACAAAAAAAACCCAGAGTCATAGTCAATTTTCCTTTCAAAGGCAATCATCACCTAACTTTTTAGATTTTATAAAGGTTTACTATTTGCTTGTTTGCATGTCCCTCGATGTTGGAATAAAGCAGTTTTAAAAATTATTATTATTTTATTTTATTTATTTTCAGAGTCAGGGTCTTGTTGTGTTGCCCAGGCTGGAACGCAGTGAAGCAATCATAGCTCATTGCAGCCTTAAACTTCTGGGCTCAAATGATCCTCCCACCTCAACCTCTCAAGTAGCTGGGACTATAGGCACACACCACAAAACCTAGCTAATTTTTTAAAAATTTTTGTAGAGATGGGGGTCTCACTATGTTGCCCAGGCTGGTCTCAAAATCCTGGGCTCAAGTGATCCCAAGCCTCCCAAAGAGCTGGGATTACAGATGTGAACCACTACACCCAGCTACCACTATGTTTTTAAAGGACATATTGGTACTTTTATTCAGTGAGTCAATTCAATTCATTTGAGTGGTATTTTTTTTTTCTTTTCCAAATCTCATTAAAGGGCCACACATGCTGCTCCAAAGAGTCACATACAGCTTTGGGCCACACAACTGTTGATCCCTGCCCCAGGCTATATTCTCTTGGCTTTTTCGAGCAGTAGGAATCTTGCTTCTCCCCAGCTTTGAATGGACTCCTGGGGGAAACTATCCTCCTAGATAATGGATCAGAGAATGAGTTTGAGGAAGGCAGGAGGGTGTCTGTTCAGCAGTACATAGCTCAAGAAGTGGGAAAAACAGAAGACCACCTACCTTTGCTCTCAGAATGAGGCTCCTCTAATTCCTCAAATGGGTGTTGGGACAGGAAGGCCTGAGCTGACTCCAAAACAGAATAAATGTACGGGCCCCGAGACTTGACTTCTTCCATAAAGGCCTATAAAGTTTAACAATATGGTCAAGAGGAAAGGAAAGTCTTTCAATCACTTTACATTCCATCCTGAAATTGACAACCTTTCTTCTTCTCAGTGCGACTTGATTCTTTGTCATTATCAGATATCTTTGGGCTACCCGGACAAAAAGACAGCAATCCTCCTGACAGGCAGAAAAATAACTCTGACACTGGAAGGTCTGTTTTGTATGAAATTTGTCTGTCTATGCCACAGGGTAGAGAAAAACTGGGGATCTTGGTTCTCCAGAAGACTCAGGAAGCTTCCTGTAAGGGTCTTAAGGAAATCAAAACCAAGATAGGCAGGATTTATATTAAAATTATAATTAAATTTTTGGTTGAAATATATACAGAGTACACAAATTAAAAGTGTACTCTTGATGTAACCAGTACTGAGATTAAGAAACAGAATTCTACCAGCATCCCCCGTGGCCCCTACTGGTCATTATCTCACCTTCACACCCCACCCCTCCCTCTTTCCCCTCCCGCAAAGGTGACCACGATCCTGACTTGTAAAACCACTGATTAGTTTTGCCTATTTTTAAACTTTGTGTAAGTGGAATCATACAGTATGTACTCTTTTTGTATCTGGCTTTTTTTCCCTCAACATACTGTCTGTAAGATTCACCCATAAAAAAAAAAAAAGATTCACCCATGCTGTGGCATGCAGTTATAGTTTATTTTACTGCTGTATTATATTTCATTCTGTAGCCATTTTAAGAAGTATTTTAACTACAGCAGTAATATATATCACAGAAATACTAGAAATTTGAGAAAGATATGAAGAAGAAATTTAAGAACTCTAATTTTATTACCTAGAGTTAACCATTGTTAACATTTTGATATAGTTTCTTCCTAAGCTGTTATATGTATGTAAACATCACACTACATTTTTATACAATTCAGGTCCATTTGCACTTAGTTTTGTATCCTGTTTTTTTCACTTAACATTATATTATGTTCATTTCCCCACGTTCCCATTAAAAATCATGGCAATATTGTAAGGGAGGCCAGAATTTGATGAGGGGGTAGAAAGAAAATATTTGACATAGGCTGTGGCATGCTGGCCACAGACTAGTAGGACTGCATACAGCCTCCTATTCATTTATGTATCTAAGCAGAGCTGGGTGTCTGTCAGGGTATTGCAGAAGGGATTCCTCCCAGCTGAGAGGCTATACACCACGGCTTCTCTGATTCTAACCTACCGCATGTGTCTCCTTCTCCTGTTGCACCAGGGCCACATCTCCTTGTAGGGGCAGCTGAGCTGACAACTCCTCATCCTTTTGGCTGAGCCAGTCAATAATCTCTTGAAGAGGGAGCTGAAGCTTTCCACTGTGGTCTGAGAAGGCCTCTAGGCGAGCGCTGCACACAATGGGTAAATCCAGTGATGTTCAGTCTTATTAAGTGGCAAAACATTTTTTTTTCCAAACTAAGTTATGTGGAACGTTAATATAGAAAACAATTTCAAGAGGAGCTTTTCTGGTTCAAGTGGGAGGAGGCCTGGGGTCTTCCCTCTTACTCACCCACAGAGGTTCCCAAAGCACCTCCACATGGAGCACAGTACTAAAACCATGGTAGAACCATGGGTGTGGAGGCATCCCAAATTTGAATGGCTTAAAATGTCACTTTGTGGATCTCAGTTACTTCAGTTGCATGCCAAATGTCAGGCTGGGAAGGGGAGGAAACTGAGCAAGAGCATTAGAGGTGACAGCTGTCTGGTTCCCCTCTTGCTCTGGTAGAATTCAAGTCACCCCAAACTGCTCATCCGTAGAGGCTGTTCTGAACTGCCTTCTGAGCAGAGAGGATTCAGTAAGCAGAAAGGGTAAGTTGGGTGGCTGAGTTAGTCATACACATGTGCAAGGATGCATACGAATATAACAGCCCATGCGACCCAAAGGAACACTGGCTAGAGGTCTGAGATTTGGAAACAGAAAAATCTGTACTATATAATTATCTCTGTCTGCCCTTCCACCCCGCTGCCCTCCAAATGAACCATGGTAGGAAGCTGGAGGCTGGCCAAGGATGTGTGTAGCCATCAAGCCATTCCACTTGGCTGACAATAATAACTATCTTTATTCATTGCCACCCCCCCACCCCCACCACCATCACCTAGGCCAAGATCTTTAACTAAATTATTGCTTCAACTAATTCTTACAACAACCTTATCAGGTAGGCATTCCTATTGCCCAGAAAGGGTAAATAGATTCCCAAAGGTCACACAGTTAAGTTACTGATAGAGCTATGATTTAAACTCAGGTTTATCTGACTCCAAAGCTTGCATTCTTTCAACACATTCACAATCCGTCACCCCTACCAAAGCCCACAAGAAGCCAGAAACATGGACTTTGATGATAGAGGGTGGAGAAGAAAAGTGGCAGGCATGAACAGACGGCCATGGAAAGCTGATCAACTGAGAAAGAGATTGCCTTTAGGCTCTTATAGAGCTACCCTTAGTTTGGGGAGAAATACGTGGGCTGAAAACTTACGGATAGAACGTAAAAGGATGGGGAAGTGAACAGATGAAACCTACCAAGATGTAGAACAGCTATGAGAGGAAGAGGAGAAGGGAGCAATCATCCCCTTCATTTATACATCGGCACTTTTAAGTTTAGAAAGCATTTCTACATCTGATTTGAATCCCCATGAGGTAGTTAAAACAGGTATGATTCCTCCACTCATTTTTTTTCCCATATAAAAACAAAAACAAATGGAAGCTAACATTTCAAGAACTCAAGTTATTCAGGGTGACACATCTACTTAAAATTGAGGCTTAGATCCAAGTCTCCTGACTTCTAAGCAAGGCTCTTTCCCTAGAGCCAGCATAGGAAAGCGAGGAGAAGTGGGTGGGCTAAGGAAAGGGGGAGGCACAGGCTGAAAGGAGGACAGGCTGCAGCAGCAAAAGGAGCCCAACACCATCCAAGCCAATTCCCTAAGGTACCTGTTTCTTACCGGAGGTTGTGAGACTTCTTTTTTATTTCATTCCAACACAGATTCATGGCTGGTGGTTCCAGGGGTCCAGAGGCACCAACAGACCCGTTCAACAGCTTTAGGCTTAGGCAGGGAACCCCAGCACCATCCTGAGGAGGTGCAGGGCTGGTGACAGCAGCTCTAACCTGGACAGAAACACAAACATCCTGTGATCCTTGGATTGTACCACACCCTGGTCTGCTCCAATCCAAGGATGAGACAAATATGAGCAAGGGGAGAGAAGGGCTGCTGCCACGGTTCAGAAACACTGTTCTGTGTGTGTGTGTGTATTCAGGGACTGAGATGAAGAAAGACCCTGTAGCCCTGTTCATTGCCTGGTCTTCTCTTGGTACATGTCAGTGACATAGAACTACTGCCTACTAGTATTGTTGCTCATTATTATAAATTTTGCCCAGACCACTGTCCAAATGGGGTCTTGGAAGTACCTGCATTAGGTAAGAAGCTGCACAGAATTGCCCAATTTCTGGGCAACCATAGCATTCCAGGTGAGCTGTTGGCTCGTACTTCAGGGTCCTACAGTCTACGCAACCTTCTAGAAAAGCAAGCTGAGGAGTTTCACCATAAAGATTTATAGAGGGAGTAGACTAGCAAGAGAGAACCATCAGCAGTCGATGTCTTACTTCCCATATGAACCTTGGCTTTGATGTGTCCACCACCCTTCTCCACCCGTACTTCCCACCACAGTCAGAAGGCCTGGACATAGTTTTCAAGAGCTCTGCTCATAAAGATGAGCAAAGGACTCTGACCAGAGTCGGTGGCCAAGAGGACAAGTCATGGAGCCTGCCAAAGTCTAGTCTTGAGCCCCCAGGCACATAGTCTATCGCTTGCTCTCCTGGACACTGGTAAGGCTCTATGGGGGGAATTGTGAGGTTTGGGAGAATGGTGATTATCCCAAATAGTCCTAAGGAAGGTAGCTACCTACAGCACACTGCCAGAACTGCCCAGCCAGAGGGCAGAAGCAGGTGGAGGGAAGGGGAATTGGAGGAGGAAATCAGCCTGGGCTGCTCTACCCCAGACTAGGGAGACCCACACCTGCCTACTAGCTTGTCTACATGCTTGCCTTCATTTGGAAAGAAAACAGCACTGCTAGTCAGTGGCTGAGATGCTTGTAGTCTTCCCTCACCGCTAAACCATACTTCCTCCCCACACAAGACTCTCCGGGCAATTTAGGAAACCAATCATCCCATTAAAACCATAGCTCATAGCCACACTGGGAAAGGGAAGTGAGTAAGGAATTAAGCTATGGGAAAAGCTCAGCACTCAGCCAGCCTGCAGCCCAGGAGCTGACCCTACCTGTGCTGCCTGGGGAGTCCATTGCAGGATCTGGCAGCTCCATGTTCATCCCTCACCAGGAATCCAGACCTAGTGCCTGGTGAGCTGCAGACAGGCAGAAGTCCTGACAGGCTCTGAGCAAGCCCTCTCAGTGAGGCAGGCGGGGCTGAGTCAGGTCAGGAGTCGGGGGCTGTCACCCTGTTTGTTTACTGACCCCCCAGGAATCTGGAGGGGGCGGCTATGTCAGGGCCTGGCTTGTGAATCAGAGCTTTGTCTCTGGGGAATTCCAGCATGCTCCCAACTGTGAGGGCTTGCCACACCGGGGGCTGCGATGGCCCTCTCAGGCTGGCAAGGGTGGCGGGAGTGGGACTGGGCATTCCATGGTGTTGAGGAGGGGCATGCAGAGCGTAGCTTCTGTAGATTTATTTTCTTTTTCCATGGAAGACACAAAGGGCTCACGCTGCCTCTAGGCCCACCCCTCCCCTGAGGTGGAGCATACGGGCAGATCACTTTGGTGACAAACTTCTGGTAAGCAATTTCCCCAAGACATGACTAGAGGATGGGCTTTGAAAATAAGCCTTGTGTTCGACTAAGTAAGCCTCCTCAGAGACAGTAAGGAAGGTTTGTGGCATATCTGGGGACAAATCCATGGGATGGCAGCATTGCGAAGCATGGGCAGCAGAATCCCTCAGAATGTGATTATCCTTGGGTGAGTGCAGAGGCCAGGAGATCCATCAGAGCCCACTGTGAAAATGGAGGGGTGCTCTGCCCTGCCTTTGAGAAGCAGAGAGGAGTGGAGGGAGAGCCACAGCCATCAGACCTCTCACTGCACCCTGAGGCCAAAGGGAACTGGCGCTTTGTGGGCATCCTGTTGAACCTTCACAGGGGAGGGAAAGGGGTCATTGGGACCCAGCAGTTCCATGTAGGCAGCTGGTGCCAGGGAGGCTCCTGTGCCCCGCCTGTGCTACCCTGGATGGGGGCAGGAGGAAGGCCCTTTCCCATAAGCCACTGGTCTGAGGGGAAGGGCCCCTCCTGGAAGTGGCCACTTTTCTCCTTTTCAAACAGACTTGTCTGGAGAAAGGTTAACATTCCCAAGCTGGGCCCCCACCCCTCAGCACTGAGGGAAAACACATCATTTTTACCAAAAAGGGTTCTGTTCCCATCCTCATTTATCTCCCACAGAGTCTTCTGGGCTTTCCAACAGTTCTACATTGTTTCCATGCTGAGGCCCACCTACAGGAATAGCTGGAACAGCTGCCTGACTCTTTCTGGGGTTCTTAGGTGGAGCCAACCAGGGTGGCTGGGGGATGGCAAGGGATGGCAGGCCAAGAGCAGGGAGTGACTCTAGCTCTGGGCCGTAGCTTCACTTGTGCTGGGTCCTCTGCACTGGGAATGCCCCAGAGTTAGAAACAGCTCCTTGTGACCCAGCTACAACCAAGCTGTCCTTGCTCTGAGAGGAGCACCCATGATGAGCTGGGTTCTACACATGTTAGCTTTGCATTCCCTGCAGACTTCTTGGTTTCCTAAACCCCCACCCCCACCCAGCTGCCATACTATTCACCATTGCCCTGCTTTTCCTCTCCTACTTCCCCGTATACTCTCAAGTCACATCTAGCAGAGCCTGACACACAATAGGCAAATGATGAATAGCAATGTCAGTTGCTTTCTACTTCTGGCTTTTGTAGGATATTTGCTTCTTGCACTCCACTCCCTGCAGGGCTCTCTATCCCTCCCTTGAATCTTTGAGGAAAAGGCTGCAGGAAAGGAAGAGACACTGGATTGTGGCAGAAGAGAGAAGTTGAGCCATGCCATCAGCAATCACAAAATGAAGCCCTCAGGTCCCCCTGCCTACATGGTGGTGCTTGGAGGGGGCAGACAATGAATAGGGCAAGCCTTTTGGAAGAGCTCAGTTTTCTCAATCCCTAGATCCTGTGAAAGACTCACTCTGGGGAAGGGGTAGGTTAATGGGAGAGTCTACGTTGACCCTGGCTTTGAGAATATGTTCGAGGCAGCAATTTCTTTCAGGCCGGATGTGGGAAAATAGCTCAAGGGGACCTGACTCTGATGCCTCTCCAGACATTGACTTTCCTTCATTACTGCCCCCCAAACGGGCTCCCCAGCATCCATATTCTCCATCTCCACTTCCTTTCTTCCTCCCTTCCTCCTCCCTGTATATTCAGTTGCTGCCTGCCCCCCTAGCAGTGACTCAGCACTGCAGCCCATTTGTGAGGCTCCAGGAGACATAGCACTTTCTCATACCCCCATAGCTTCTGGACCCCAAAGCATTAGAGGGCAACCCAAAGTATGCTTATGCATCTCCCTTTCCCAGTCAACTTTCCCTAGACCTGCCTCATTGTCAGGAAAGGGGGCTGCCCTCTCCTGTCTCACATGCATCCTCTACCTGCCTACCAACATACACTGGCGGGCACATACACCACCACCATTGCACTCCTAGGGGAGCAGAGAGAGAGGAGAGGCAGATATGAAGCTCAGGGGACTTTAAGTGGGGCTGAGCCAGAAGCTATGAAAACGGCTAGGAACTTGAGAGGAAAAGCCAATGGCAGGAGAGAGACACCTGCAGAATATGGAAGGCATGCCACAGAGAAGCCAAGGCAGAGGAAGGTCCTGCCTTGTCCTGGACCATGCTCTGAAGGATCATACTCTTGTAGGGCATTCCCGGATCTGTAACTCTTAGAAGGTTAACAAGGAACCAGCCCCCCTCAGCCACAGTGGGCCTTCTGACCTGCCCAGCCCCACACTCTTCCTTTCCCTATGCACCCCATAAAAGACCTCATGAGTGATAAAGGATGGGCCCAATATATTCCTCGTGCTATCCAAGGGTTTGCATGTATACAGAGAGTGCCCCTGAGCCTTAGGAAGCATGAGTACCCCAAGCACACACAAATCCTGTGTCCACTATTTCTCCACAGGTCTTTCTTTTACAATCAGACTCTTACCTGAGGCTGGGGGCAGGTACTTCGGAGGCTGCTGCTATGACGGAACTGGTCAGCTGCCTGCCAATCATGACATCGTGGAAGGGTGTAAGGGCATCCCTGCATGACCATAGGTTGCATAAAAACCAAGGCTCATGGGGGGGTGAGGATAGGCAGTGCAACAACTATTGATCATTAAGCACCTGGAAAAACAATACAGAGAGATTTCAAGTCAAGACCTAGAAAAGCCTATGAATCTAGCATCTACCCAGAGGTGACTTGACCTGATATACAAGTAAGTATTCAAAGCTTACTGACCTACCCAGGCCACCACGTACCATAAAAGACTTTATTTAATTATTGATCAAGGAAGTATTTGTTGTTTACCTACAGTGCTTTGTGCTAGAGACACAAAGATAACTGCTGAGATCTCAAAACCTAAGGGTGGAGTTGGGGAGATGGGTAGGAGAGGCAGTCATGTATGCTGATAATTATAATAAAATGCTTTCATAGCAAATGCTAAAATCAAGGGTTTACCAAAAGACTAAGGGAGCACAGAGTGGGGAACAGTTAACTCTGAGAATGTGCACAGATTTCAGAAAGACCACACTTGAGATGAGTCTCAAAGGATGAGCAGATGTTTGCTTGTGCAGAGAAGAGGAGAAAAGGAGAATGGCATTCCCAGCAGACAGATCCACCTGTGCAAAGGTGGATGTCATAAAAAGGCCTCACATGTTCACAAGGCAGTGTGATCAGTATGGCTGAAGTTCAAGAGACACAGAGATGAAAAAGACACGGGGGCTTCCCCTGAGGAGTTCACATATAGAGAGGACAAATGTGGAGAAAATAATGGCCATAAAGTGTTATTTGAGGTCATAATAGAAGTGTTTATGGGATGAAGTGAAGAGACTGATGAAGGAATGGTGAGTTCTATCTGGTCATATCAAGAAAAGTCTCCCTAAAGGAAATGTGCTTGAGGTCAGTCATGAAAGATAAATTAGGCAGTGAAGGTTTAAAAAAATACAAACATGAAAATAAAATGTATGGTGTGTTCGGAGTGACCAGAGTACAAGGTAGGTGCCTTGTTGTGAGTAGCAGAAGATGAGGATGTGGCCAGATTGGGCCATGCCTTGAATGACAAGCAGAGGATTGTAGGCTTTATCTTGCAGACAATGGGGAGGCACTAAAGATTTTAAGCAGGGAGTGACGTAATGAGATTTGCATTTTATTTCATTTTTATTTTATTTATTTTTAGACGGAGTTTTGCTCTTGTTGCCCAGGCTGGAGTACAGTGGTGCGATCTCAGCCCACTGCAACCTCTGCTTCCTGGGTTCAAGTGATTCTCCTGCCTCAGCCTCCCGAGTAGCTGGGATTACAGGTGCCCGCCACCACGCCCTGCTAATTTTTTGTATTTTTAGTAGAGATGGGGTTTCATCATGTTGGCCAGGCTGGTCTTGAACTCCTGACCTCAGGGGATTCACCCGCCTCGGTCTCCCAAAGTGCTGGGATTACAGGCGTGAGCCACCGCACCTGACCAAGATTTGCATTTTAGAAACAGCCCTCTGCCTTTCTTGTGGAGTGATTCTCCAAAAGGAAGAACCTGTTGAGAAGTTGTTATAATATAGGCAGGCAGCTGCAGTGAGGATGAAGCAGACAGCATGACTCTGAGGTAAATTGGAGAGGTAAAATATATTGGGCTTGGTGATCAATTGGATGTGAACAATAAGGAAGGAGAAGGAGTCAAAGGTTTCTAATTTGGGAGCTGTGTGGATAATGTGGCCAACAGAAAGAGAGGGAAGACAGGAGAAAAAGTAAATTTGCTGTGGTAGGGGATAAGGGCAGTGTTACATAATAAGCTATGCTTGAGACATATTCAGCTTTAGATGTCAAGAGCTACGCTTAGTAAAGGAGAAATATAGAGACAAATTTTAGATGTACAAACCAATTGACGGTTTAGAGAATGTACACAAATGTGATGAGAATGGGTGGCAAAGATGATGCTTGCAAATAATAAGGGTGATCTCTTTTAGTATGGGGCAAAGACTCATAAACCCTGATTCAAAGGGCCAGAACTGAGCATCTTTTATTCATGATGCTGATAATTAAATAGCCACCATTCTTAGACTCTATTCCAGTGGTTCACAACGTTTTAGATATACGGGCCCCTTCTTAAGACTAAAAAAAAAAAAAATCTCACTTCACCCACTCTCACCCACAATAGTAGCTGTACTTTTAGAACTTACCAAGTGAGAAAAACATTTATGCATCTAAAGATATGTGGACTCCTTGCATTAAGTATCCATCCCTCCTCCTCAGGAGACCATAGTCCCAAGACTAGAGACTATTACAAGTCATAAGGGCAGAAGAGGTTGTGGTCTAAAGGGTACTTTGTTGTAGTCAAAGTCCTTAGAGATTATACAGCTATGTTGCCACTCATCCCCAAAGAATGTCTGAAAAGATGGCTCCTCTGTGATCAAACACCACAAAAGAATTAGTCACTTAGATTAAAAAATGAAGTATTGCTATGGATGTGTTATAAGCATAAAGGCTACAAGAGGCTTGCTTTCAGACCTCTTTTTATGTTAACATTTTTATTTTTGCTGATTATACAAGTAATACGTGTTCTTTACAGAAAAACTGGGAAATACAAAATATAATAGGGATGGAAATAAAAATAATCTGTAATATTACCACCCAGAGATAATCATTACTAACAGGTATGAAGCCTCCCAGTTTTTCTTTGAATGAAAAATATATACATACACTTTTAAAATAAAATCGCCATCATATACTATCATTTCGTATCCTGCTTTTTTCACTTGCCATTATATCATGGTCATTTTAGAATGTCATTAACTATTCCTTTAAAACATGATTTTTTGGGGGGACAGGGCCTCTCACTTTGTCACCCAGGCTAGAGTGCACTGGCGTGATCTTGGCTCACTGTAACCTCCCAGGCTCAAGCGATCTTCGCGCCTCAGTGCCCCCAAGTAGTTGGGACTAGGTGTGTACCACCATGCCTGGCTAATTTTTTATATTTTTGGTAGAGATGGGGTTTTGCCATGTTGCCAGGCTGGTCTCAAACTCCTGAGCTCAAGTGATCCGCTTGTCTCAGACTCCCAAAGTGCTGATATTACAGGTTTGAGCCACCAGGCCAGCCTAAAACATGATTTTTGGCAGCCGCATAGGAAGTACAGCACTGTGATTGAGGCCATGGGCCCTGGCATCAGACAGACCTACAGTCAAATCCACACTGTTCAACCTATTAGCAGTGTGGCCCAGGACAAGTTAGCCTTTCTGAGCCTCAGTCCTCATCTGTAAAATGGAGATAAATAATGATAGCATCCTCACAGAATTATTCTAATGATTAAAGTTAATAATTTAAATAACTTAGCAACAATGCACAACTTAATAAGTGTTAGCTATAATCATTGTATAGTATTCCACTGAACAGATACACCGTAATTTAACAATTAGACATATGTTTATAGTTCTTCTTTTATAAATCAAAGTGCAATAAACAACCTTGTGCATATTTGTGATTCTTTCCATGGCATAATTGCCTAGAAGGGGGAATTCCTAGATCAAAGTGTTTATGATACATATTTCTAAATTGCCCTAGAAAAAGTTATATCATTTTATTCTACTACTAGCAATGTATGAGAGAGTCAGTTTCCCAGCACACCTGCCACACAAACAGTACGTATTCTTATTTTATTTGCCACCTTTGTGAGTGAAAATGGCATTTTGAGGATTCCTTTGTATTTCCTTAATTGCTAAAATATTTAGCTTTTCCTCCATACTTTTAGTGGTCATTTGTATCTCTTGTTGCATCAACTATCTCTTCTCTCCGCTTTTGAGATTCATTTCTCTCCAGATTAACGTCTTTCTTTCTTATTCCTCTACTGACCTGATGCTAGGTTGAGGCTTCACACAACAAAACTAAGATAAACCCAGAAGTCTGAGAATTCAGACCTTCTAATCCCAACACAGGCAGAAAAGGAATAGGTTTCTTCTGGTCCTAAAATGACTATCCTCTGCCCCCTTTTCAGACTTAGCCCCTGACTGTGACCTCAAGTCATATTGCCTCTCTAGGACTTAGTTTGCTAATGTGTCAAATGTTAATGTTTAAGGGCTGCTAAGCACGAAATACTATCATTCCCTGTATTCATATAACATGGCCTTTTAGTCTGTTGTGCTGTCTTTCATGATCCTCAGCACAACCTAGTAAAGTTGTCCCAGCCAGAATTAAGATCCTACTTTACAGATGAAGATGCTGAGACACAGAGAACCAGCCCCTCCTGATCCCTGGGCGAGGACTCTTTCTTATACACATTCTTCTGCCTCTATCTAGCTCCATCCTATCCCAAATCACCATCTGTACATACTGATTCTTTTCCTATTCCTCTTTTTAATTTGCAAAGGCTATGCGGGATTAAAGATGAATCAGACTTCGTCCCCAACTGGTCAAATGTAGGAAACAAGATATATAAACCAAAAAAATATAATTTTAGGGAGGAAAATTATTCATACCCTACATGAGTGCTGTGGTTTGAATATTTGTCCCAAATGTGACAGTATTAAGAGCTAGGCCTTTAAGAGGTGATGGGGGCTTTGCCTTCATGAATGGATTAATCCACTCATGGATTAATGAATAAGTTATCATGGGAGGAGAATTCATGGCTTTATGAAAATAGGAAGAGATCTGAGCTAGCACACTAAGCCCTCTAGCCATGTGATACTCCATGCCATCTTGGGATATTTCGGAGAGATTCTACCAGCAAGAAGACTCTCATCAGATGCAGCCCCTCGGCCTTCAACTTTTCAGCTTCCATAACTGTAAGAAATAAATTCCTTTTCTTATAAATTACTCAGTTTCAGGTATTCTGTTATAAGCAACAGAAAATGGACTAAGACAGCAGTACAGAGAAATCATGCTATAAGAGGTCACATAGAAAACACGCTATAGAGGAGTAAGTATTCATTTCTAGTTGGAGGGATTTAGGTTGTATTTATGGAAAAGAAGCTTTTGAGCTAAGGTGAAAGAGAAGCTTTTGACATATGCAGGTATGGAGGATGCTTTTTGGGTGGCAATAACTGTTCTGTGCCCTCCCCTAGGGATCCTGCTGGATACCAAACTACAACTTTTTGCCACTACGAGTACTCTTTCCTGGTTCTAAAAGCCACACACAGGCTGTTTCAGGAGGGCTCAGTTAGAAGGCATTGTTTCTCTTGAGCAGAGATAAAAAGCTTTAAAAACACAGGAGAAATATTAGGATTTCAGCATGAAAGCAAGGTTGTTGGCTCATGGAGGACAAAGCCCACACCTGATATTTATTTATTTCCCACATATTTTTAACACAGTGCTAGGCACCTAAAAACTAGAGATGTCTAGGAATGTATGCTACTTAAATTTGTGTGGAATAATGTACAATGTTAGCATTTGAAACAAGTACAATAATAAGTTCAATGTTCACATTCGAAATAAGGTTTGAAATGGCAAAAAATTTCAACAATTTAAACATCTGTCACTAGGGGACTAATTAAATAATGATGTATCCATACAATGGAATTCTATACAGCTACTTTAAAAAGAGTTAAGAACTCTATGTGCCAATACAAAATATCTCTAAGTAAAAAGAAACAAGAGAAAAATCAAGCTGGTAGTTCATCTATATTTGTATACTAAAAATGTGTGCTTATAGATGCAATAAAATATCTTTGGAAGTATACAAAAGAGCCTGTTACCATTGGAGAAGGGAACTGAGCAGGAAAATTCTCCCCATCTCTTTGGAATTTCTACTATTTCTGCCCTTTTTGCAAATGAGAAATATACCTACAAAAGTACATAAAGCATATATGTAAAGTATGTGAAATTATCATAAAGTAAATTCTCCATACAATCACTTCCCAGGTTGAGAAATAGAATTATTACCCACACCACATAAGCCCCATGTTACCAATAGGAGATAAAATTTTTTACTAAATATCATTTTGTACTTTTTCAATTTTGACCCATGTGAACACATTACTTATTTAATAACAGCTAACTCTTTGCCCCCTTTGACTCCCCACCAAAATGCAAGGATGTCATCAACTATTTTATGGAAAGATTGGTGTGGCAGCTTTTCCACACCTACGTTTAAGTTGTTGCAATTTTTTGCCATTTCTTTTTTTTTTTTTTTGAGACGGAGTTTCGCTCTTGTTACCCAGGCTGGAGTGCAATGGCACGATCTCGGCTCACCGCAACCTCCGCCTCCTGGGTTCAGGCAATTCTCCTCCCTCAGCCTCCTGAGTAGCTGGGACTACAGGCACGCACCACCATGCCCAGCTAATTTTTTTGTAGTTTTAGTAGAGACGGGGTTTCACAATGTTGACCAGGATGGTCTTGATCTCTTGACCTCGTGATCCACCCACCTCGGCCTCCCAAAGTGCTGGGATTACAGGCGTGAGCCACCGCGCCCGGCAATTTTTTGCCATTTCAAGCCTTATTTCAAATGTGAACATTGTATTTATTATTGTAGTTGTTTCAAATGCTAACATTATATGTTATTCAACACAAATTTAAGTAGCATACGTTCCTAGACATCTCCAGTTTTTAGGTGCCTAGCATTGTGTTAAAAATATATGGGATATAAATAAATATCAGGTGTGGGCTTTATCCTCCATGAGCCAACAATCTTGCTTTCATGCTGAAATCCTAATATTTCTCCCATGTTTTTAAAGCTTTTTATCTCTGCTCAAGAGAAAAAAAATGTATTCTGTGTTTTATATATATTAACTAAGAAGTCTACATATATTAACCCATTTATTCCTTACGACAACCCTATAAAGTAGTTATATTGCTATCCTTATTGTGTGGATGAGGAAATTGAGGCACAGAGATGGTAAGTAACTTGTTCAGAGTCATTTTGTGAATACATCGTGAAGAGCTGGGATTTGTATCCAGGCAGTTGTGTCAACAGAATACAAGTTATTTGCCATTATGCTATTCTGCCTCTGTAAATTCTAGAACCCAGGCTCTGAGGCATTGTAATCACTGCTATCTGGCAAGTGGAGATTATTTTTGACTATGGACCACCACGTGGGAGCCCAAGCATTGACTCAGTTACGCCACTGTGTCTTTGCCTGGGTAGTGACGCAATTAAAAACAGACAGGATGCAGTGAGTCTAGGGTCTGGGGCAGCACGAGGCTGGCAAACCATGAAAAGCACTTAAGTGACCTTTATAGGACATCTGAGAAGTGAAATTCTGGTCAAGTTTCCTGTTTTCAGCTCAGAGCCTCTCCAATGCCTAGAGCTCAATAAATACTTTTTGAATAAATAAATAAGCTCTTTCTACCAAGAAACTGAAGAAATCTAAGAACCTATGTTACAGAAAGACCTGCAGAAGTGGACAAAGATGTCTGCTGCAGTATTGTTTGCAATAGCAAAAATCTGCAATTCACTCAAATGTCCACCAACAGGGGACTGGTGAGTAGACTATGTCTGAGACATATCACAGCAGGATTGTCTGGGGCTCTGAACCAGGACGCTCTGGTTTGCACCCTGGCCACTTATCAGCACATATATGGACAAGCTCCCCAACCTTACTGTGTTTCAGTCCCCACATCTGTAAAACAGGGATAACAAAAAGACCCATCTCTTAGCTTTTTTGCAAGGAGTTAATTCATAGTTTCTGGCATTTAGTAAACATTCAAATGTTATCCATTACGATAGCCACTCACAAGGCAGAATATTATGTAGCTATTAAAAATAAAGACATAGATCTATATGCACTAATTTGGAAAGATTTCAAAGATATATATTTTAGGCCAAAGAAAACAAATGTCAGAATAGCATGTTTAGTGGAACTCCAATTTTGTAAAAACATTTTTTTTACTGTGTGTATGTGCAGAAAGGAAGCCTGGACATCTGTTGTTCATTGATATTACTTTTAGAGAGTTGCATGAAGGGAATTCTCCTTTTTGCTTTATATTATTTGCTTTTTTTTTTTTTTTCCAGACAGAGTCTCTCTCCCTTGCCCAGGCTGGAGTGCAGTGCTGTGATCTTGGCTCACTGCAATCTCTCCCTCCCAGGTTCAAGTAATTCTCTTGCCTCAGTCTCCCGAGTAGTTCAGATTACAGGCACGTGCCACCACGCCCGGCTAATTTTTGTATTTTTAGTAGAGATGAGGTTTTGCCATGTTGGTCAGGCTGGTCTCGAACTCCTGACCTCAGGTCATCTGCCCTCCTCATCCTCCCAAAGTGCTGGGATTATAGGCATGAGCCACTGCACCCGGACTACTTTAAAAAAAAATAGCAAACATTTATTATTCTTGGGAGAAAAAATTCAAGAGATAGGGAAGACTTCTAAGATGAAGAGGTTCTGTAAAGAACAGGGCAGTGGGAAGGAGACCCCCTTCCCATGGGCTACAGATTCCTCTCCCTAATCCAAGTAACACTGTGTAACTGCCTTTCCTCTCACACCACTGCCTTTCTACCCAACAGTATGGCAGTAAGAGAAGAGAAACGCATTTCACTGGTGACATACTTTGTTATAGTTCCTAAAATAATTCCTGCAATGCAGCCAAAATACCAAGGTTCTGCTTCAGATGTACCTCATTTAATGAATAAATCATAGAAACTCATTTTCAAGTTAGAAAGGACCTTTGAGATCATCTAGGCCAATCCCCTCACTTACAAATGAAAACAAGGAAATATATTCCTGGGAAGTTTAGCTATCAAGCAATTTTGAGAAATAAAATTTATTGTCCAATTTAAAAATCAGAGCTGCATCCCCATGGGGGAAAATTGTAAGAGCCCATTAATGCAATAAATCTGAAATCTTTATACATTGCTGGTAGGAGTATAAGTTAGTAAACTATTTTGCATAGTGATTTGACAATATCTCCCACAGGTGACAATGCACATACCCTGTAAGGGGACAATTCTACCCAGATATTTACCCAATAGAAATTGTCACCTAAGAATAGCTGCACAAGAATTATCACAGTACCTCTGTGATTGCTCAAAACTAGAAATAGCCTAACTGTCCATCAACAGCAGAATGGATAAAGTGTGGTACAGTCATTAGATGAGCATACAATACTGAAAAAAATGAGGAAACTAGAGCCCCATGTTACAACATGGATGCATTTCACAAATATAACATTGAAAAGAAAAAATAAGTTTCAAGCTAATTGCAGTGGCTCATGGCTGAAACGCCAACACTTTGGAAGGCTGAGGCTAGAGGACGACATGAGGCCAGGAGTTTGAGACCAGCCTGGACAACACAGCAGGACTCTGTCTCTATGAAGGGAAAAAAAAATTAGCTGGTCATAGTGGTGCCACCTGGGGGGCTGTTACACTGGAAGATTGCTCAAGCCCAGGAGTTCGAGATTGCAGTGAGCTATGATCACACCACTTCACTCCAGCCTGGGAAACAGTGCAAGATCTTGTCTCTTGGGGGGAAAATAAGAAAAGAAAAGAAAAATCAAGTTGCAGAAGAATACGTATAATACACCACTGATATAAACTTTTAAAATATATAAAGCAGTAGTATACAGTGTTTAAAAATATGTACACATGTAGTAAAAGTATAAATCAATACCTGGGAATAATAAACACCAACTCCAGGATAGTGGTTACTTTGAAAGGAAATAGAGAACTTTAATCATGGAGAATAGACAGAAGGTTTCAACTCTACTTCTTTATCAAGCTGGGCAGTGAATAGCCTGATTTTCACCATTTTATTTTTATACCTTTTTGAATGTACAAAGGTATTTTATAACACATTGTTTAAAAGAATGCAACAAAGCCCATGCTGAAAAGAAAGTTGACAATTTTTGCATTTAACAAAATACTAGAAAAAATGTATTAAATGTAAATGTTGCACTCAAAATCAAAGGATTATTCCTTAAATCTGCTTCATTTTCCTTGGACTAGTTTCACAAGAGGGAACCTGCTAGAGAAGCAGCAGTTGGGTACAGTGGGCTGGGGAATCAGGAGATAATCCCAGATTCTCATCTATGGGAAGGAAAACAATATGATCAACTGCTTGGGTTTTTCATGTTTAGAAATGCATTGTCGCCGGGCGCGGTGGCTCAAGCCTGTAATCCCAGCACCTTGGGAGGCCGAGGCGGGTGGATCACGAGGTCAAGAGATCGAGACCATCCTGGTCAATATGGTGAAACCCCGTCTCTACTAAAACTACAAAAAATTAGCTGGGCATGGTGGCGCGTGCCTGTAGTCCCAGCTACTCAGGAGGCTGAGGCAGGAGAATTGCTTGAACCCAGGAGGCGGAGGTTGCGGTGAGCCGAGATTGTGCCATTGCACTCCAGCCTGGGTAACAAGAGCAAAAAAACTCCGTCTCCAAAAAAAAAAAAAAAAGAAATGCATTGTCAAACTAGACTATTTTACAAGTGTTATCCATGTGACGATTTTTTCTAGGTTTTTTTTTTTTCTCTTCTTCTTTTTTTGGAGCAGCAATTCCCCAAAATGTAAGAGGCAAAAGTGTTTTCCGTACAGAAAAGTGTTCCCTGGTCAAACCAGTCTGGGATGTACTGGGTTAAACAAAATTAAACAGATTCATTTACAGCAGTGCTTCTCAGTCTTTAATATGCATTATATACACTGTGACTCTCCAAAATGAGAATTCGGTTAAGAAGCATTTCCAAAAAAGTACTGAACCACAGAATACATGCACACACACACACACACACACACACACACACACACACACCACTTATTTTAAAACAGAATCTATTAACATTCTCCCAGGATGGTGCACTATAGAACATTGGTTTGGTAAATGCTATCCTAGAAGGATTTATCTCACTTGCTATTTTTGTTGCTGATGCATGTTTAGAATCTTTCGTAAGGGAGTAATGTCATTTCATAGTATAATTTCCACTTAATGGGTTTCCTCTGAGTGTGTATCCCTGAGAAGTTTAGAAGGTTATCTTCTCAGCCTTCATTAGTGAGACCCCATCCTAGTTGGCATGGTGGCAGATCCAACATCAGAAACTTGTGAGCATCTGTAGTTAGAAGGGCTGAATTCCAGATGTGCTCTCTGCATCTGGCTCGGGGCTTTTGCTAAATTCACTGCTTCAAGCTATGCTCCCCTCCTTTCTGGCGGAGTTGAAGGGTAATTCGTCCTGGAGCACAGAGCTCCTTAGCTAATGCTGAATGCCTAGAAGTACAAATCTCACAGGAAGAGGACCTTTTTCCATGTGCCTTCATCCCCTAGCAGCGGTTTACAGAAAGCAAGACTATAGGGCAGAGGCCTGCCCACCCAGAGACACAGGGGCTTGGTCTTCTTTCAGAGACAAGACATAATACTGCCACTTCAACGCTGCCTTTTCACGGAGGTTTCCTTACAAGGCCCTGAGATTCTCTGGGATCATGTCCCCACGCAAACCTTAGAAAGAAAATCTCCTGAGGTTTGTGGTTCCCACCAGCCTTTTAAAAGGTGATTTACCTGAGGGCTTTTCATCTAGAAACAAGGATTCCTTTGGAAAAGTCAGGAGTTAAGATGAACTAGACATAGCTTTTTTAAGGCTTTTGTTCTTTTGACAATCAAAAAGAAAACATTTTTTAAAAGTATATTCTTTTCCAGACAGCATGCACCATGCTTTCAATGGAAGCAGGCAGCAGCTGCTGCTGACGTCCTCTTCTACCCCACTCCACCCCACCCCAGCCTTGCCACCTGCTTACACCCAACACCAGTGAGGCCCGGCTCGACCTGACTACTAAAGGAGGGATAAATCTTACCTACCCATTACAGTCTGAGGCCCACTTACTAGGCTGGGGCACTTGGCCTGATGCTGGGAAAGGCAGTGAGAGCAGAAGGTGATGGGGTGTTAGACTCCAAGAGAAACAACCCCTATTTGAAACCACTCCAAGCTATGCTTTCAAGAGTGGAAAGACGCCTCCTGATTACAGGGTGTAGAAAGGAAACCAGGGAAGAAAACAAGAGGGAAAAAATGTAACAGAAAAACAATAGAGCCAGGAAGTAAACACAGAGATGAGAGGAGACCTTCAGTTCCAGGCTCTTAGGTCAGAGCCTGGTTTACTTCAGGGAAGAACTCCTGTGTCCTGTCTGCTGGCCATAATACTCATTTGTTCAGGGAACCTGCTCCAAGGTCCCATGTTTCCTCCCTCCTCCCTTGTTAGCGAATGCTTTCCACACACCTTTCCTTCCCTCCTGCCAAGATATATACTCTCGGACAAAAAGCATGCCATTGAGAACCTAAAATAAATAAACAAATGCCCCTCTCTTCTCAAAGAAGCAAACTGTGTACCTCCTTCTTATTCATTTTTAGACCTTAGTTGCTCAAATTGGCTTGAGTTTCTATTCTTGGGCATCTTTTTTTTTCTTTATGAATCTAAATGGTGACTACTTTATTGAGGGCATTTTTTAATGCAAGTTTTCCAGACAGGCAGGCAGGCACGCGTGCACACACACACACACACACACACACACACACACACTCACTCTCATACTCATCCTCCCGCCCCCCACTCCGCCCCAACGCGCCACACAGTACCTCTGGAGCTTCCCCTTCCTCAGTCATTTCCCCTCAGCCAGCTGAACAAGGACAAGGCTTGGAAATAATTTTTCTGTGGCCTACCTTCTGATTCCGTCCGGTCTAAGAAGCAGGCGGCAGCTGTAAGGCAGCCGGGGCTGGGCTGCCTCTGTGAATCAGCAAAGAAGTCCCTGAGACAGGGATGCCGACAGCTGCTGTATGCACACTCTCCCTCTGTCTCTCCCACCTCCCTGTCTTCCTTCTCCTTCTCCTCCTCCTCCCCTCTCAGAGCTGCTCTGTGTTGCTATGCAATCATATCACCAGGACTAACAGCATCATTCCGACCTCAGGCAAAAATACCCTTGACTGGGCAAATGCAGGAAGAGCAAGGACAGTTTTGTAAAACTACCAGAGATGTGGTGGCTCTTGGAGATTCATTAAAAGCAGAGGAGGAAAGCAGAAGAGCCTGAGAGAGAGAAGGGGAGATGGGAAGAGGGGGAAAGGAGGAAAGGGGGAGACGGGGAGAGGGGAAGAGGGGGAGAGGGGGAGAGGAGAAAAGGGGGAGAGGCTTCCACTAGGGAGGAGGAGACAAAAGAGCGCTGGAGATCAATCAAGCTGCTTAGCTGAGCGAGCAGCCTCGACCCCAACTTACACTGATCTAGCCCACAGACAAAACCAACTTCAGAGCCAGCAGCTGGCAGGGGCCCCTCAGTAGCCAGTCCAGGATTCTGTTTCTGTGTTGAGGGTTGAAACACTGTGCTCTAGAATCATCACTGATACTCAAGGTACAGTCTTGGGCTCAGGACACTCTGCCAGCCACCCATAAGTCTCATCTTTACCCCCTCTTAGAGCTTACATGTAGAAAAAGCCTCAACAAATGGGGGAAATAAAATGGATCTTGAATAATTTGGGAAAATACAGCTCCTCCATGACTCCCCTCAGTGTCTACCCCAGGCACTTCCCTGCTTTTGTCCATACCAGCCCTTACTGTTTTAACCGTCACCCTTGTTAAAGAGAAGAGGTTATGAGCTCCAAACACCCTGAGAGACCTGGAAGAAGCCACTAGCAGGATAGAGAAGATTACATCCCTTTACCGAGTGCCCAGTACACAGTAGGTTACTTAATAAATATATGTTAAATGAATAAATTGAACGAATAGGTGGATGAATAGCAGTCAGAAAGCCCCCATCCTCATCCTCCTACGCAAACATACTGACTTAAAGCCCCAGCAGCCCCAGGCCACGGCAAAGGATAAAAGCAGCTTTCTTCTTTCCTCCCTCCATCTCTGGGAACAGGGTGTATATGAGAGAGAAAGAAAGATTGGTTGGGAGTGGGTTGCCTAACTCACTGATTTGCCTCTAAAAACTTTATAAGCTCTGATGGCACTGGAACTTAGAAAATACTTCCTAGGACTAGTATTTACATAGGATCTAGGACTAGTGTTTACAAAGTGTCTAAAGGACCCAGAATTATTGTTTTTTTTAGAGTTGCATTTTAGAATTATTATGTGATCTTTTAAGAAATATTTTTATCATTTACTTTTAATTGACAAATAATTGTATATATTTATGGGCTCCAGTGTGATGTTTTGATCTATGTATATGATGTAGAAAAATTCAGTTCAGCTAATTAACATATTAATCATCCCACGAACTTATCATTTTTTTGTAGTGAGAACATTACAAATCTATTCTTTTAGCAATTTTGATACATATAATACATCATTAATGACCGTGGTCATCATCATGATCATTACTATTATTGAAAACCTTCAGCTAGAAAATAGTATGTATATGTGTGTATGTTTTCTTTTGAAGTTAAATTTTAAAAACTTAAGTTGCTACCTTCATTAAAAGGCTAGAAATATGGCCTGATCTCCTCTTTAAAATAAGCAACATACGAACCAGTTGCCCCCGTCATCAAGCTTTTGGAGCTGTATAAGTAGCCCTTTCTATCTGGTCCAAACAACAGAAGGCAGGCACCTATGCAGGTGCAGAAAAGGCCTTTGATTTCTGAAGGGGCTTTTGGAAACACATCCGGCTTCTCAACTTATACATCTGCATCTGCAACAGAACATTTCTCTGCCTTTTTTTTTTTTTTTTTTTTTGATACGGAGTCTTGCTCTGTCACCAGGCTGAAGTGCAGTGGTGCGATCTCAGTTCACTGCAAGCTCCGCCTCCTGGGTTCAAGTGATTCTTGTGCCTCAGCCTCTCAAGTAGCTGGGATTCTAGGCACGTGCCACCACACCCAGCTAATTTTTGTATTTTTAGTAGAGACGGGGTTTCACCATGTTGGTCAGGATGGTCTCGATCTCCTAACCTTGTGATCTGCCCACCTCGGCCTCCCAAAGTGCTGGGATTACAGGTGTAAGCCACCATGGCAGCCTGTTTCTTAGCTACCTAGCCTAGCCCAGCCCTGACCCTGTGTCTTGGCCTCCATCTTAGCCCTGGAAGTTTACAGGGTTTGTCAATATGATCCAGAACCAGGGCTCTCAGAGTCCTTTATAACAGACTTGGAATGAGTTGGAGAGGGGAGCTGGCTAGAAGAAAGACCAGACGGAATATTCTGAGAAACAGTTTGGGATGGCATACACAGAACAACTGTGACAGACATATACCAAACACACGGGAACCTGACTCACTGCTCACCCTCGGCACCAGCTCACCACATGCCAACAAGCACGTAGGCTAGGCTCAACTATTTCTTGGAGGAGGGAAAAGAACAATAAAAGTAGGTCAGGCCACAAGCTTTAACTTTAGTTTCACCTTGATAACTGGCAGAAGGATGTTCAAGGTTAGCCCTGGTATCACTGCGCAGGACTTTGCTAGGGTATTTCAGGTAGGGAGAAAGCATGTGTAAAAGCACAAAGGTTAGAGCACACAGCTTGCTAAGGAACTTCAAGTCCTAGTTAAGTATGATTAACTTAAGACAGGGATATGGGTGGGAAAGGGGAGAAGGTGGCAGGAGATGAAGCTATGGAAACACATGGGATCAGCCCATGTGGGCGCTGGAGTATCATGCTAAGGATCATTTCAAATGTTAAAGCAGGCAAGTGGCATGATCAGGTTTATGTTTTAGAAATATCGCTCCAGTAGTTTTCATTCAAAGAACCGTTACTGAGTGTCTACTACACTCCAGATTCTGCGCTAGACCCCAGGGGCACAGAGAAGACTGGAAGACTGCCTTCAAGTTGCTCATAGGCTAATGGGTGAGACAGTTAATTAAACACAAATACCATAGAGTGATAAGTGAAATGAAGGATGAATCTGAGGGAAGAAAGGCTGGAAGCCTGGGTGCCTGGTAGGAAGCAGTTGCAGTATTCATCCAATAAGAGCCTGAAGTAGGGCAGTTGGTAGTGAGGATGGAAAAAATAGACAAATTGGTTCTATATTGGAAGAGGTAGCCTCATCCCCAAATGGATCTTCTTCATATTGGCCTTTCCTTGTATTGATTCTTCTTAGTCTAACTACTTGCTTTGCTTCTAAAGGAGAAATAAACTGTATTTTTGTCCTTTGTGGGTGGCAGAGGTGGTATAGCTTATTCTCATTGCTGTTTTGCCATTCCACAGCCTTATTTACTGGTCCCTGACCATATTTACCAAAGCAACTACTTCGGTTCATCTCTACTCTTACCAGACACCCAACCCCAGCCACCTACCTCAGCAAATAACTTCCATTCTCTTGCTTTAATGAAAAGGTGGATGTTCTCCCTGCAAACTTCTCTATCTCAGAATGTCTTCCAGTCTTTCCCTCCCATCATCTACAGACAAAATGAAATCATTTATTACCTCCCTAAGGTCAACACCTCTTCCCATGACCTCAGGCCATTTTCTCTATCCCCTCTGGGAACTTCTTTATACATTGTTTTCCCTCTTGCTTTCATCTTCAATCTTTTGCTTGCCTCCCTTTCCCTGCTGTGGAAAAACATGTGAGGAACCGGAAGTTTGTTGGCTCCTGTGAGCTGGGAAATGGGAAGAATGTTTCCTCACTATTGAAAGCCCCACCTCCTTGGGCTGGGCACAGTGGCTTACATCTGTAATCCCAGCACTTTGCAGGGCCGAGGCAGGATTTCTTGAGCTCAGGAGTTTGAGACCAGCCTGGGCAATATAGTGAGAACTTGTATCCAAATAAAGTTTTTAAAAAGAAAGTCCCATCCCATGTACACACACACAACCAGGTTAAGACTACATTATGGACAAACTGGAACAAGTTTAGAGGGAAGCGACATCATCAGGGTAAAGAATACCCAGGTTTCAGTAAGGTTGGTAAGTAAAAAATATCCCCCAGAAAATGCAGAATAATAATAAATCTTTGCCAGCTATTTTTGCAGAGTATCTTCTGCCATATTATTTGATTTACATAGCAGAGATTGCTTCCAATTAATTGAGATTCCATGCAGAAAAACCAAAAAGGTTAGTAGAAGAACAGATAGAGGCAAATGTCTCAGGACAAACAAGATTAATATGAACTGGGAGAAGAGAATGAGTCAGACAGTAGAAGGGACGGATTTTCACCATGTATGACAAGACGCAGGAGGCTGGGAGATAAGTTGGAAGAACCGGTTAAGTTGGAGGAACAGGTTAAAAATGTAGGGTCACAATGTTGAAAAGGCTAGAATTTGTCATGGGAGTTGATAAGGAATAATGCAAAGCCATGAAAGACTAAGGGTTGAAGAATCGTTATTGTCCCAAAGGATGGTCTGAGCACTCTCTGTTGCTTTTATTGAACATCGGAAAATGCGGAACTCATTTTACACACTTGGTTACCTCCCAATCTCTTCTGCTGTTCTTCAAGCTTCTGCTAAACCAGATCCAGCAGCTGGGATGTTATATAACATAACTTCTATTTACGTTTTCAAATATATTCCATTTAGGCCAAAACCATTCAAGCTACAGTTAAAGTGGTACAGTGGAAAGAATGTTGAATTAGGAGTCAAAAAACAAAGGTTATAATCCCAATTTTGATGCTAAATTGTCACTGACATTTTTCAGTTTTGATATTTTTCCTTCACCAGAAAAAATATCTGCCCTGTTTACTTCACTCAATTGAATTGAGACTCAAATGGTATAATGGATGTGAATATATATTGAAACTATAAAGTGTTATTCAAATGTAAGAGATTATTATTTCCATTGCTTCAAGTTCCTGGTGGTTTTCCTATATGCAGAGGACAAACCTCTTAGAGTAGATTATAGCAGCTAAGGACATCATCCAGGAATATAATTAGCTCCCAGTTTCCATGCTAGATCAGATACTATATTTATTTAAGTAGACATACCAACCACGCAGTTCAGGTTTATTCAATATCTTTCACATTATCAACCTTCCCATCCTCCTTCCAGCCTAGACTGCTAGACATATGCACATTCACTAGCAACCTTTCACATATGAGCTTCCAGGAAAATATATACAATTCAATAAGAACTACTGATTTTCTGCTGGGCATGGTGGCTCACACCTGTAACCCCAGCACTTTGGAAGGCCGAGGAGGGCGGATCGCCTGAGGTCAGGAGTTTGAGACCAGCCTGGCCAATGTGGTGAAACCCCATCTCTACAGAAAATACAAAAATCAGCCAGGCATGGTGGCAGGTGACTGTAATCCCAGCTACTTGGAAGGCTGAGGCAAGAGAATCACTTGAACCCGGGAGGTGGAGGTTGCAGTGAGCCAAGACCATGCCATTGCACTCCAGCCTAGGCAACAAGAGCAAAACTCCATCTCAAAACAAAGCAAAACAAAAACAACACAAAACTACTAATTTTCTAGGCTAAAGAGAACTGCTATTAATTTGTACTTTCACTGTGTTTAGGATACTGAGGCAAGATGATCACTTCTTGCTTGTAACTTGGATCGAAAGGGGAAGGGAACTAACATTTTTGCGACTGTATTCTGTGCCAAGTAGTATAAGGCACTTGACATCTGTTAACTCCTGCAATGCTCACAATGATTCAGTGATGTAAGAGTTATTATTTCCAACATTACAGACAAGGAAACTGCAGCTCAGAGATGTTAAAAGTAACTTGTCCAAATTCATAAAGCTAATGAAAAATGCAAGCTGGAATTCAATCCCAAATCTACCTGACTCCAAAGCTGATACTCTTCCCATTTCACTCCTACTTTAGGCAGGGCCACAAATAGGACACATCCTAGAACTTACCACTTCATAATTCTAGGTGCACTTGAAAGCACATATTGGCATATATGGGTGGCAAGTACCTTGACCACTAACTGGTAGAGACCCCTTTCAGCGATGCCTTTAAACCGTGAAGTTGCTTTGGAATATAAAGCAAGCCTGAGCCTAAATAATGAGAGCTGTCTATGTTTTATATCTAGTAGCAAGCTCTATCTGTCTCACAAAAGAAAGGGAAGATATTTATTTGCTTGGTAGAGGCAAAGTGACAATTTCAAGGTAAGACTGTCAGTGATAAAAGGATGCCTCATACAGGTCAATAACCAGTGAAACTCAGAGCTACTATATTGGCCCCTCCTTAGAGCCAATCTTAAATTCAATCTCACAGGAGTCAGTGGAGTTAGTAGGTACCTACTTGGTATGATTTGAGGAGGGCTGAAATGCTATCACTAATAAAAATGACTTCCCCCACTGGCCCCACCATGGTGCCTGCAATTCCCTATTAATCACTTCCTTCAGGTTAAAGCAGCTGTCAAAATGTAAGTGCTGTCTTCAGTTGCTATACATTATACTTATTAGTTTGTCTCTTTCATTCTAATCACCAGATAGGCATGGGACAGTGGGCAAATTATTTTGAAGGGGAAGGCAAAGAAGGAAAGATACAATGTGATGTAGGATGCACAGCTAGAGTCCAACAGGGCCAGGTTAAGACATATTAAAACCCCAAGAACAATGGCTGGGCACAGTGGCTCATGCCTGTAATCCCAGCACTTTGGGAGGCTGAGGCGGGTGGATCATGAGGTCAGGAGTTCAAGACCAGCCTGGCCAACACAGTGAAACCCCGTCTCTACTAAAAATACAAAAATTAGCTGGGCATGGTGGTGCATGCCTGCAGTCCCAACTACTCAGGAGGCTAAGGCAGGAGAATCGCTTGAACCTGGGAGGTGGAGGTTGTGGTGAGCTGAGATCTCACCACTGCATGGGTGAGCTGAGATCACACCCCTGCACTCCAGCCTGGGCGACAGAGCAAGACTCCGTTTCAAAAAAGGAAAAAAAAAAAAAAAAAAACCCAGAATGAAAGAGATGGATAATGGTACAAACCCTAAATGCCCATATAGAATTCAAGATATAAATAATACTAACCTGTAAAATAAGCATAAGAAAATGCAACAAAATCTGAACTTTTTCATAATTATAATTCTTTCTTATTATCATACAGTTCACTTTTTTAAGTATACATTTCAGCCAGGCGTGGTATAATCTGAGCACTTTGGGAAGCTAAAGCAGGAGGATTGCTTGAGCCCAGGAGTTCAAGACCAACCTGGGTAACACCGTGAGACTTTGTCTCTACTGAAAAAAATTTAAAAATCAACCAGTGGTGGTGGCTTGTGCCTTTAGTTCCAGCTACTCGGGAGGCTGAGTGGGGAAGCCAGGAGTTCCAGGTTGCAGTTAACTATGATTGTGCCACTGTACTCCAGCCTGGGCAATAGAGTGAAACTCTGTCTCAAACTAAAAACTCCATACCCATTATCAGTTACCTCCCATATCTCCCCAGTCCCTTCTCAGGCCTAGGCAGCCACTAGTTTCTGTCTCTATAGAGTTTTCTATTCTGGCCATTCTACACAAATTACATCATACAACATGTGGTCTTTTGTGTCTGGATTCTTTTCACATGGCATATTATCATCCAGCTTCACTATGTCATTTCTATGTATGGCTGAATAATATTCCGTTGTATAAATATACCACATTTTATTTATCCATCCATCAACTGATGGACATTTGGGTGTTTCCACCCTTTAGTTATTATGAATATTACTGCTATGAACATTTATGTAGAAGTTTTCATATGAACATATGTTTTCAATTCTATTAAGTACATACCTAGGAATGGAATTGCTGTGTTATATGGTAACTCTACATTTAACTTTTTGAGGAATTGCCAGACTGTTCATCAAAGTGGCAACTCCACCAGCAATGTACAAGTGTTCCCATTTCTGCATATTCTTGCCAATACTTGTCTTTAGTATAGTCATCCTAGAGGGTATGAAGTGGTATCTCATTGTGCTACCACACAATTGATCCTTTTTAAAAAATATTTCCAATACTCAATTCTTTACAAAAAAATCTTCAAAGCCTCTATTTAGCTGGTTTCCTAAGCATATGCTTGATCTACCTATTATTAGGCCATTGCAGACTGGGATCAGTTGAATTGATTAGCTTCCTGGGGTTGGGCAGCACATAAGGGAGGGCCTGCTCTGTGTAAAACATTTCCAACATCAAACCAAGATTCAAAAATGACTAAGTCACAATTGCTGTCTAATAGGAGAGGCAGACACCTACTCAAACAACTATTAAACAATGTAGAATGAGAGAAGCGCTATAATAAGGCAGTGGAAGTGCAGAGCGGTGTTAAGGCAAACTAGATGCAATTCTTCCAAAGTACAGTGCTATGCAGCCACAAACATCATCAAAGCAGCCTAGATCCTTACCCCTATGCAGATACCACATTAAGCCAGAGTCTTCTTGGAAACAGCTGTAAGAGCAGGGAATAAGGCTCTTGGAGATATACTGTGCTGCACCTGAGAAGTATATTTGTCATTTTCTCATTTCAATGACTATTTGTACTTATTACCCACTGGGTGACCTTTCAGGCCTGGCCTCATTATTTTTAGTCTTACATCAATTTGTAGGACTGTACTGAAGAATAGCTGTAAAGTGCTTTGTAATTCTGTGGTGTTTTATAAATAATAATCTCTCATTGCAACCATGTTACCAATAATAAGCAAATCCTACTCCAGCCGCTCCACATTGTCCCCTTCCCGATCTACTATTTTACCTGAATCACTCCCATTACACTTATTTGTAACAGTACACTCCAGCTTCTGGAGATAATGCTCATAATCAGCTAAACCTTTGGAGAGCCTTTGTAGTCTTAGAACCAGTTTGATTCTTCGGAAATAGAAAGCAAGCCAGGAAGATTGCCCCCATTTCATAAATGGAGACACTGAGGTACATAGAGATTAAGTGACCCAATAATTAAAAAGGAAATCATATTACCAGACTGAAGTTCTATGTGTCTTCTCTATCTTACCCTCACCCTACCCACAAGAAAACTGCAGCTATTAAGGTTGTGGGCTTGGGGTGCCTACTCCCCAGGTCCCAAGCCTTTCTCCTAAGAGTAGCAAAGAGTAAGCGGTTGCTGGAGCACAGCTAACTCATATTCAACAGACCAGAGAAGGCAATTTCACTTTTGAACTGCTCTCTACTTTCCTGAAGTGGGACTCAATTATGCTTGAAAATGCAAGCACAACCTAATTGCCCTCAACCATCTGTCTAAACTCTCCTCAGAGCAATGGGCCAAAAACATGTGACTCTGCCTAAGGGAGACCTTGGGGAAGCCCTTTAGAAAGTAGAGCCCTCTAATCATTTATGTATTCAAATATTTATTGAGCACATACTCATTTTAACACTTCAGAGCAGTAGTAGCATAGTAGTCACCTGCATGAGATCTGAAGGCTGACTGCCTGAGCTCAAATCCTGACTCTACTATCTGCTTATTGATTTTATTTTTATTTTATTTTTTTTAAAGATGGGGTTTCACCATGTTGGCCAGGCTGGTCTCGAACTCCTGACCTCAAGTGATCCGCCCACCTCAGCCTCCCAAAGTGCTAGGATTACAGGCATGAACCACCACGCCCGGCCTTGCTTATTGATTTTAGTTTCCTTCTTGGTAAAATGAAAAGACTAAAATTGCCAGACAGTAGGTATGAGGATGAAATGAGATACATATATGAAATGCCTAGCACATTGCCTGGTACATGGTAAGTATTCAACAAATGTTAGCTAGTATTGTTATTCATGCTGAATCAGAGAAAACCTGTTGGGAATCAATGAACAATACATAATAGATAATGGAATAACATTTTAGGGACCTTCCACCACTTTCATGGGCCCATTGCTGGAAGTGCTCTGGAGAAGAAGAATGTGCTATGAAGAGCAGTAGGGAAGGTGTCGTGATTCAAGGAGGTAAAGTAGAAATTACATTTGGATGCCAGAGAATGATTTGTTGCATTACTGAAGTTTCAGAAAAATATAAACGCCAAAGAGGACATTATTGCACATCAGTACATTCCATTCTAGAGGAAATGATTCCTGCTAACAAACCCAGCCTGCCCGTAGCGCCAATGTTTTCCATTGCCCTACAAAGCATAGAATTAAGGCACTGATTCTTAGATGCAAAGCCCAGAACCTAACAAATTACCCCAAATTTCCCCGAGCAACACTATTTCTGGAATTAGTTCTGTGAGTTGGGGTACTTAACTGACCCCAAGAAAAGGAAATAGTGACTGGGCATGGTGGCTCACGCCTGTAATCTCAGCACTTTGGGAGGCCAAGGCAGGTGGATCAACTGAGGTAAGGAGTTTGAGACTAGGCTGGCCAACATGGAGAAACCCCATTTCTACTAAAAATACAAAAAATTAGCCAGGTGTGGTGGCACCTGCTTGTGATCCCAGCTACTAGGAGGCTGAGGCAGGAGAATTGCTTGAACCTGGGAGGTGGAGGTTGCAGTGAGCCAAGATCGCACCACTGCACTCCAGAGTGAGACTATGTCAAAAAAAGAAAGGAAAGGGAAAGGAAAGGAAATAGTGGTAGAGAGAAAAGCCACCTGATGAGCCTATTAAGAGGATGAATTTAGGACTACCTTGAGGGGCTTGGGGGCCTCCCGCTGAGGCAAGGCTCAAAAGAAATATAGGGAGGGTGGGGAGTGACAGAACTCTATTTTGACTATACTAATGACTGTCAAGCAGGGATCTTTAACCTCATTCCTAGCTTTCATGTTTATTTAGTGTCTATTCTGTGCACAGCAGAGTCAAACATTGTAAGGGATACAAAAGAAGCAACAAATAAGCTTCCAAACTGTGATTAAATTGAAGTAGGAAAAATATTCTGTATTCTCTGCCCCTAACTTAATTCCAGATTGCAGAATACAATGTAACAGCTGCACTAATTGCTTTTATTTTACATACAGCACTTAGATTTAGGGCCTCTTGAACTCAATTCACAAACTGACATAAAACCATGTGTGGGAACTTCTGTTTGTTACAGGATTACAGCCAGAATTGTATAAAATTGTTTATATTCTTTGCTGTACTGGTCTCTCGTTGGACTGGTATTCCATAGTCTTTAAACAATAACTAACCCACTGAAATATTTCTGGTTCTTCCAGGGACCCCAAGGACATATACACAGTGGGTTAACATCATCGGACATTCCTCTGCTGTTTTCTCTCAAGTCCCTTTGCCATTTGGAGGTCCTACTTTTGTTTTCTGCTCTCAATGGGCTGAATCTCAGGAACAGTGGGCTGGTGAACAATCATTTGCGAACAATCTAATTGTGAGAGACGAAGGACGATGGCAGACTGAGCAGAATGAACCCTAAGCATCAACAGGCTATGAACCCAGGCATCGGTACACTCTCCAGATTCCTCAGAGTTCCACACACCTCCCACTTAGGGTAAGAAGGTTCACAGTGAGGAGGAGGTATGAGGCATAGGCAAGTAATTTTCTGATTATTTTTCTTTTCTGCAAGACATGCTCAAAGAGTTCTCCTTTGATAATGTGGGACGGGTTAGGTGTAGTTCGTCTTGAAAGCAAAGAGCCTTTTTCACTCATGTGAATCTGATTATACTTCCTAACTCCCACAGAGATGAGCCAAGTTAAGCATCCATGCTGTCTACTCTTTTCTTCTGTCCAAGCTAGCCAAAAGTTCTCCTCCTATTGAAAGCTTGCGTCTACTGCTATTACTATTACTTCTACTTTTTATCACTATCTCATGCTCTCAGAAAAGCTCAGTGTGATAGCACAAGAACTGAGAAATTAATTCTGACCTCAAAAGGGGATAGCATCTGTGAGACTTGCAAAAGGGACTGATATTTAAACCAGTCACTAGGCAGAGAAGAGTATTCCAGGCTGAGCAAAGAGCATGAGCAAGTGTGCAGAGGTCTGCAAGGGCATTGTTCTCATATTCAAGTTCAGAAAAGTGAACAGCCTAGTGGGGCTACAGGGAAGTCCATCAGAGCAGTGAGAGTGGTCCCAAAGAGACTGGAACAAGGTAGAGTGGGGCAAATTTGTGAAGCACATTGAATGCCCTGTTAAGGGAATTGAACTTAATTTTTTAGGCAATGACACATTCTGAGCAGATGAAACACAATCCAATTCACGTTTACAGAGAACTCTGGCAGGAGTATGGGAGTTTGATTGGCAGAGATAAGGAGATCATTTAGGAGGCCCTAGCAATGGTCTATATGAGAAATTAGAACCACATCTAGGGTAGTGGTAGTGGGAGCTAAAAGGTGGCAGGTTTAAAAAACACTAAGAAATAGTAGTATGTTGCTAAAATTTAAAAAAAAAAAACCTAGCTCTCTGGAAAAGCCAGGAAAAGAGACTTCACAAGGAACAAAATTGGACAGCACCCTGATTTTGGACTTTCCAGTGTACAGGAGTGTGAGGAAATAAATTTCGTTGTTTAAGCCACCTAGTCTGTGGTATTTTGTTATGGCAGCCTGAGCACACTAATACACATTGTATAAGATCATTAAATACTTGTCGAATGAATATTCGAGTGTTAGGACTGATCCAAACATTTGTATTGGAATTAGTATTTTTTTAGAGATAAGACCTATTAAAACACAATGAGAAAGTAGAACTAGCTCTGTGGCTCCCACCTGTAATCCCAGCACTTTGGGAGGCCGAGGCGGGCAGATCATGAAGTCAGGAGTTCGAGACCAGCCTGGCCAATATGGTGAAACCCCGTCTCCACTAAAAATACACACACACACACACACACACACACACACACACACAAGTAGGCAGGCGTGGTGGCAAGCGCCTTTAGTCCCAGCTACTAGGGAGCCTGAGGCAGAAGAATCGCTTGAACCCAGGAGGTGGAGGTTGCAGTGGGCAGAGATCGCACCACTGCTCTCCAGCCTGGTAACAGAGTGAGACTCCGTCTCAAGACGAAAAAAGAAAGAAATGTAACGGAAGAGTTAGAAAGGTATTTATTAACTAAACAAATATGTATTGAGTATCTACTGTGGTATACAATATGCCAATTATTTATTTTTTGCCACAAGGCTTAGAGGCAGTTAATATTACTCTCATTTTGAAATAAATAAATTGAGGCTGGTAGAGGCTAAGTAACTTGCTCAAGTTCATCTTATAAGTGGTATCCCACCTTTAAACTAATGTCTGACTTTTTAAAAAATGATCTTTTCCCTTTCCTTACCCCTACCAACCAGCAGGGTGCGTTCTCTACTCAATAGATCTCTTGGCTTCTGCTTCTTTCCACACGGGGGTACTGTGCTGATTGCTCTACATGCATTCTCTTATTTCATTGTCATGACAACGCTAGGCATCTAGCGCAGTTTCTGGCAAATAGTAAGTATTCAATAAAGTTTTTAAAAGATCAGCCGTGTAACAATAACAGTAACTAATATTTAGTTTGTCTTCTATGTGTCAGCATCCATTCTGAACACTTCACATGCATTAACTCATTTAATTTCAACCACACAAAGAGGTGGTGACCATTATTATCAATTTTAGGGATGCTTACCAATTACAATTTTTCAGTGTTTTTGGCTCTAATAAGTGTCAGTTGCTGGCAGGAGTTGTAGTGGTAGCAATATATTTTCAGCCCTAATCAAAATGGTAATACTTTGGCAAATCTAGACTGATAGTGATGTTTCTAACAGTGCAACAAAAGTTACAAGCTTGTGGGCCTTACCCCAGAACTATCAGTTTCTGATTTTGGGGTATCACTCTTCTTCCTTTTGTCCCATACCCTTTCTCCCTTTTATTATGCCATGTGTCCAAAATCTTTTTAACTTAATTTTATTTCAATAGTTTTTGGTTACATGGATGAGATTTTTAGTGGTGAATTCTGGGATTTCAGTGCACCCATCACCCAAGCAGTGTACATTGTACCCAATATATAACCAGTTATTTTAAGAGTTGGAGTCTCCCTCTGTTACCCAGGCTGGAGTGCAGTGGCATAATCACAGCTAACTGTAGCCCCAAATGCCTGGGCTCAAGCTATCCTCCCACCTCAGCCTCCCAAGTAGCTGGGACTACAGGCATGCACCACCACTCCTGGCTAATTTTTTTTAAATGTTTTTGTAGAGATAGAACCTCGTCATGTTGCCCAGGCTGGTGTCAAACTCCTGGCCTTAGGCAATCCTTCTGCTTTTGCCTCCCAAAACGTTGGAATTACAGGTAAACCACTGTGCCCAGCCTGTAAAATTCTTTTTTAAAAAAATTTTTTTGGGGGGACGGTGTCTCACTTTGTCACCCAGGCTGGAGTGCAGTGGTGCAATCGCAGCTCACTGTAACTCTGCCTCCCAGGTTCAAGCAATTCTCCTGCCTCAGCCTCCCAAGTAGCTGGGATTACAGGTGCATGCCACCATGCCCAACTAATTTTTGTATTTTTAGTAGAGATGAGGTTTCATCACGTTGATCAGGCTGGTCTCAAACTCCTGACCTTAGGTGATCTGCCCACCTCGGCCTACCAGAGTTCTGGGATTACAGTTGTGAGCCACCACACCCAGCCAACTAATTATTTTTATTAAATTTCCTATTTGAAACACCAAGAGTAATTTCTCTTTATGTAGCTGGACCTTGACTAAGACCTAAAAGAACTTAAAGATGAAACTACTTATTCTTTATTGACAATTCTTTGAGAAACAGTGATTACAAGAATAGCAACAGACGATTGAAAACATCAAAGCACTGTACTTTTTTAAAGCTTTTTTTTTTTTTTAGATAGAGTCTCTCTCTGTCACCCAGGCTGGAGTGTAGTGGCATGGTAATGGCTCACTGCAACCTGCACCTCCTGGGTTCAAGTGATTCTCATGCCTCAGCCTCCTCTGTAGCTGGGATTACATGTATGTGCTACACACCCAGCTAATTTTTTGCATTTTTAGTAGAGACGAGGTCTCACTATGTTGGCCAGGCTGGTCTCAAACTCCTGAGCTCAAATGACCTGCCCACCTCGGCCTCCCAAAATGCTGGGATTACAGATGTAAGTCGCTGTGCCTGGCCTTTAAACCGTTTATATTGTAAAGAATAACACATACCGAAAAGTGAGCACACAAATATATATAACTCAATGGTTTACCAGGAATCGAACAGCCATGTAAACAGCACCTAGGTCAGGAAACAGAACATTGCCAGCAGCCCGGAATCCCCCTGCCAACCACTAAGGTCTTTCTCTTCCACATAAGTAATCACTAACCTGAGTTTTAGGAGAATCATGCCCTTATTTTTCTTTATATCTTTACCATCTAAACATGTATCCCTGAACATTAGTGGCTTAGTTTTACTGTTTTTTTTGTTTTTTGTTTTTTTTTTTTGAGATGGAGTCTCGCTCTGTAGCCCAGGCTGGAGTGCAATGGCACAGTCTCGGCTCACTGCAACCTCTGCCTCCTGAGTTCAAGCGATTTCTCCTGCCTCAGCCTCCTGAGTAGCTGGGATTACAGGCACCCGCCACCAAACCCAGCTAATTTTTGTATTTTTAGTAGAGAGCGGGTTTTACCATGTTGGCCAGGCTGGTCTCAAACTCCTGATCTCAGATGATCTGCCTGCCTCAGCCTCCCAAAGTGCTGGGACTACAGGCATAAGCCACTGCACCCAGTCTGTTTTTTGTTTTTATATGAGACAGGGTCTTGCTCTGTTGCCCAGGTATGAACTAATATGCCCTGCCTTAGTTTTGCTGTTTTTCGAACTTTTACATATATGTAATCAACAAGATATATTCTTGTATGTCTGGCTTCTTTCACTCAACTTATATCGGTGAGATTCACCCATTCCTATGCAAGAAACTTTAATTCATACATTTTATTGCTGTATAATATTCCATTGTATGAACAAACATGGCTACTCAACAAGGTCTGATTTGAGGATATATTTCAAAAGTAGATAACATCAGGCACAATAATAGATGGCTTTCTGAGGATGATCAAGATAGTAAAGATCTAGTTGCTTACACTAGAAAAAGAGAAGCCAATTGGGCAAAGAAGAAAAGTCACAGCTGCCTTAAAATTTCTGAAGAGCTATTATGTAGAAGAGGAAACTATTCTCTGCACTTTTAGTGGGTAGAGTTAGAGCCAATAGGGAGAGGGCATAAATAAGTATATTTTGGCCATCTTGCTACTATATTCTTGTCCTTATCATCCCATAAAGTTAGAGATAATCTGGTCAGATAGGGATGCTGTAGCAGCACTAAATATAAACTAAAATGATCTGCATGACTAGTTGCCTGAGCCAAAGGCTTCCAAACACAATAAAACAGTTCTAGAAATAATCCTTAGCATTCTCTGCATGCTTTCCTTTGAGAGAAACTTTTCAGTTGGAGCAAGCAGTAGGCTAGGAACTGTAGTAGATACTGGCTAGTGTCAAGAGAACTAAAAATGTGGAGACCTCTGAATTGAAAAATTAGGATACCATTTGAGTTAAACACTAATCTTAAAAATTATTCCCTATACCAGATCATGTTGGGAACCTTTCTAGCAAAAAGGTGACCTTGAATATATAAAGTCTGAGAAAAAAAGAGAGCAGAAGTTTCTTAGAACTTGTGTGTGTGTTCACACATGCAAGTGCACATGTGCATGCTCTCTGCCTTAGGGAGTTATAAAGTTCAACCAGATAAAGTAAATATAAACACTTCATAAACTCCTAGGTGCATTAAACTAGAAGATAAACTTAATGAAAAAAAAGCAAAGTTTCAAAGAACTCTCACAAGAATCAGCCTAAGTTTCAAAACCAGAGTTTAAGCTGAATGATTTTTCAGATATGAAGTTCCTCAAAATTTCCTAATGAAATTCTTGAACAGAATTAAAGACATAAGAAGAATCCACCTTTAGAGAGGGAGTTAATTTTATGCATAATGAATAAATGCTAAAAGGTATATCATTAGACTGAGACCCTCAGGTCAAAATTTTGCTAAGAAAATAGTCTCTTCTAGTCTACCACCTCTTTAAATACACTGGCAGAGCTTTTCCTTTTATAGGCTCACCAAAGCACTAAATGGGTTGCCTGAGTGGTAATTGCAGAAATGGCTGATAACCAAAGTAGGTTTTGCTAACATTTCTTCCCTAATCTAAGTGTACTGAAGAAAAAGGTATGGAACCTAGTGTTAATCGTGAATGGTAGGATAAATAAGCTCTCCTAGAGCCTTCAAATTCTTAAGATTTGGTGGTGAATTTGTAATAATATGAATACAGTGATTTTAATTATCCCTCTTTCAACTTACTATCAGCCATAATATGATGCTTTATTGTGCTTTATGTAGTAGAGGGGAATGGAGACTTAAAAAGGAGACAATATTCGCCAGGCAAGGTGGTGCACGCCTATGATCCCAGCACTTTGGGAGGCCAAGGCGGGTGGATCACCAGGTCAGGAGATCGAGACCATGCTGCCAGCATGGTGAAACTCTGTCTCTATTAAAAATATAAAAATTAGCTGGGTGTGGTGGCACACGTCTGTAATCCCGGCTACTCAGGAGGCTGAGGCAGGAGAACTGCTTGAACGTGGGAGGCGGAGGTTGCAGTGAGCCGAGCTGAGATTGCGCCACTGCACTCTAGCCTGGAGACAGAGCAAGACTCCATCTAAAAAAAAAAAAAAAAAAATTGGCTATGTCTTTCTAGCAATATGTAAGAACAAAAGAAAAAGAACACAATATTTAAGAAAAATTCATATCTAACAGAAAAACAAAGTAGATGTGGTTGGGTGGGTTTTTTTTTTTAAGGTTGGAGAAAATGAAAAGACAGTAAACAATTGTAAATGTTATTAAGTAGCTGCATAAGATATAAAATTACAAAATATTTCTTTAATTTTTTAAAATCCAAATAAATAAATACATTATGCTTATTGGTTAGCAAACTCATTATTTTAATGTTAATTTTATCCAAATTCATATATAGGTCCAACACAATCTCAATAGAAATACCAGCATACTTTTTGTTGTGGAAATTAACAAGATGATTGGCCTGATTTAATCATTCCACATTGTATACATATACCAAAACAACACATTATACCCCATAAATATATACATTATGATTTGTCAATTAAAAATAATATCAATAAAATTTAAATTTATATGGAAACACAAAGGTCCTAGAAAAGCCAATCTTAAAACAATAGGCCAGGCGAGGTGGCTCACGCCTGTAATCCCAGCACTTTGGGAGGCCGAGGTGGGCGGATCACAGGTCAGGAGTTCAAGACCAGTCTGGCCAACATGGTGAAAGCTCGTCTTTACTAAAAATACAAAAATTACCCAGGTATGGTGGCTGGTGCCTGTCATCTCAGCTATTCAGGAAGCCGAGGCAGTAGAATCGCTTGAACCTGGGAGGCGGAGATTGCAGTGAGCCAAGATCACACAATTGCACTCTGGTCTGGGTGACAGAGCGAGACTCCATCTCAAAAAAAAAAAAAAAAAAAAAAAAGCTGGAGGACTTACACTATCAGATATCAAGACTTCTTATAATGCTACTGTGATTAAGATCATGTGGCATTTATTCAATGATAGTCAAATATACCAATGGAGCACTATAGAGAATACAGAAAGAGAACCACTCATTTCCAGATATATGGTAAAGGCACCATTACAATTCAGTGGAAAAGGGTTAGACTTTTTTTTTTTTTTAATAGTGATGGGTTAACTGGATAACTATATAGAAAAAAATTAACTATTTTAAACCACACACAAAAATGAATTTGAGATAGATAATAGATCTAAGTAATGTAGAACAACAGAGGTTGGCAAACGTTTTCTGTAAAGGGGCAGATTGAAAATATTTTAGGTTTTGTGACTCATCTGGTCTTTGTCACACTGACCTTGATGCTGAAGTGTGAAAGCAACCACAGACGATACATAAATGAATGGATGTAGCTATGTTTCCGTAAAACATTATCTGGGCCACATTTGACCTTTGGGTTGTAGTTTGTTGACTCCTGCTCTAGCAAAACACATGGAAGTGTATCTTCTTGATATTAGGAGTAGGCAAGGATTATTTATTTTTCTTTTTAGATGCTCTGAATCAGCAGCAAGGATTATTTAAGTAAGGCATCAAAAGTACTAACTATATAAAAATGACAAATTGGACTTAACTAAAATTAAGAAACTTCTGGTCAAATGATACCATTAAGAATATGAAAATTCAAGCCATAGACTGGGAGATTTTTGTAATACATATGACTAAGGACTTGTATTTAGAACATGTAAAGAACTGGGCCAGGTGTGGTGGCTCATACCTGCAGCCCTGGCACTTTGGGAAACTGAGGTGGAAGGATCGATTGAGGCCGGGAGTTCAAGACCAACCTGGGAAACACAGCAAGACCCCCATCTCTACAAAAAAAGTAAAAAAAAAAAAAAATTAGCCAAATGTGGTAGCACACGTCTGTAGTCCCAGCTACTTGAGAGGCTGAGGCAGGAAGATCACTTGAGCTCAGGAGTTTGAGACTACAGTGAGCTAGGTTTGCACCATTATACTCCAGCTTAGGCAACAGAGTGATACTTTGTCTCTAAAAAATAAAGAATATATACAGAAATCTTACAAAACAATAGAAAGACAAAAACTCAGTAATAAAATAGGTAAAATACCTGAACAGGCATTTTACAAAAGAAGATATCCATATGGTCAATAAACCTATGAAGAGGTGCTCACCATCATTAATCATCAGGAAAACACAAATTAAAATGACATTATGATACTACCATACATCCAACATAATGGTTACATTAAACAGACAAAATCAAGTGCTGATGAAGATATAGAGCTATTGGGACTGTCATACATTGCTGGTGGTGATGTAAATAAACATATGATCACTTTGGCAGTTTTTTTATTGTTTAAGAGACGAGGTTTCTCCATGTTGGTCAGCCTGGTCTCAAACTCCTAACCTCAGGTAATCCGCCCACCTTGGCCTCCCAAAGTGCTGGGATAACAGGCGTGAGCCACCTCGCCCAGCCCACTTTGGCAGTTTTTACAAAAGCCCAACATACATCTCATTCTATGACCAAGAAATTCCACTCCTGCGTATGAACTCAACCAAAATGAGTGCTTATATTCTGGGGAAAGATATGTACAAGACTGTTCATATCCGTTTTGTTCATAATTCAAAAACTGGAAACACAAATGTTTTTCTACTCTAGAATGAACAAACCAATTGTGGTAAATTGACACAATGGAATTAGTACATAGCAGCTGAAAAAAAAAAAAAGAAACTTCTAGAATGTACAGTGACATCAATAAATCCAAGAAAATAATGTTGGCTGGGTACAGTGGCTCATCTCTGTAATCCCAGCACTGTGGGAGACTAAGGCAGGCAGATCACCTGAGGTCAGGAGTTCAAGACAGCCTGGCCAACATGATGAAACCCCGTTTCTGCTAAACTACAAAAAATTAGCTAGGCGTGGTGGCAGGTGCCTGTAATCCCAGTTACTCAAGAGGCTGAGGCAGGAGAATCACTTGAACCTGGGAGGCAGAGGTTGCAGTGAGCCGAGATCACGCCACTGCACTCCGGCGTAGGCAACAGAGTGAGACTCTTGTCTCAAAAAAAAAAAAAAGAAAAAGAAAAAGATAAAGAAAATAATGTTGAGCAAAAGTCAAATACACAAATACATAGTTTGATTCCATTTAATTGAAGTTTTAAAACAGGCACAATAAACCTATGGTGACAGAGGTTAAAACAGTGGTTACCTTCAAGAGTATTGAGTGGGACGGGGCATGAAGAAGTCTTCTGAGGTATTGGAAATGGTTCTACATCTTGATCTAGATGGTAGGTAGTTAAATGATTGTGTGTGTGTGTGTGTGTGTGAGAGAGAGAGAGAGAGAGAGAGAGAGAGAGGAAGAGATGTGTGTGTGAGAGAGAAACAGAGAGAGAGATAGAATTAAGTGAGCTACGCTTAAGATCTGTGAACTTCACTGTAGAAAAGAAAAAAATATTTATTAGCTGAGCACAGTGGCACATGCCTGTAGTCCCAGTTACTCGGGAGGCTGAGGCAGGAGGATTGCTTAAGCCCAAGAGTGCAAGACCAGCCTGAAAAATATAACAAGATCTTATCTCAAAAAAAAAAAAAGAAAAGAAAATTTTAAAAAGAGAATATCAATTTAAAAAAAAAAAAGGTCAATGGTCCCATTGAGCACTTCAAGAAAGTATGTTATCCCAGCATTTGAATTTAATAGGTAAATAATTGCTTCTCTCTCAAATTGATAGTTGCAGGAAAGGCTGTTACTGCCCATTAAATCTTTCTTTAAACAGATTATTTTGCTTTTCTTTTGCTCACTTAGATCTTTTTGCTTTGGATGTGGTATACAAGTAAAATAAAGCAGAAGAGAATTTTCTTCCTACTCCCAAATACTAGTTTATGCCATACAGACATCATATATTCTTCAAAACATTTGCTCTGACCCAATTCAGGACGCTTTGTTTTTGGCAAATAATCTGAGTAAAAATGTCATTCCTCACTCTGTGAGTGTGTGTATATTTATACGGTTTTTAATTTTCCTGGGAGTACTCATACCAATTTGAAAAGCATGCCTTTGAATAGCCAATCTAGGCACAATGGCTAATTGACAGGAAAAGCCTTGAAGTGCTCAAAGGGATCACTGATCCTTTTATTTCGTGATGAGCAAAGAGATACTTAGAGCTAATTAAATTATGATCCTAACATTCTTCCCTTTCATTATTAGTAGTATTTGGCCTTGATTTTTTTTCTGGAGCATGTGTACTTAATTAGGGGTAAGGGAAACACATGTTTTATAAAACATAAGTGGTCATCATTCTCTGCTCCAATTAGAGTGTGTTTTATCTTTTTTTTTCTCCAGAGACAGAGTCTCACTCTTGTTGCCCAGTCTGCCAGTCTGGAGTGCAATGGGCGATCTCGGCATACCACAACCTCTGCCTCCCGGGTTCAAGTGATTCTCCTGCCTCAGCCTCCTGAGTAGCTGGGATTACAGGCATGTGACACCACACCAGGCTAATTTTGTATTTTTAGTAGAGACAGAGTTTCTCCATGTTGGTCAGGCTGGTCTCGAACTCCCGACCTCAGGTGATCCACCCACCTCAGCCTCCCAAATTGCTGGTGAGCCACCGCACCCAGCTAGGTGTGTTTTATCTTTTATCATTAAAAGAGGAATCGCTATTTTTACCAGGAGCTTTCAAATACAATTTTATTTGAAGAAAGTTCTGGTGTGTTTCAATTGTTCTAAACTAAGATTAAGCTCAGGGCTACAATTCAAAATGTTTAAAGTATATATAGTGCTTGGTTTTAATTTTCAGTGTGGAAAAGTGGTAACTGAAGACATTAATTTGGTAATGCTAAAGCATTAAGTGGAGAACAAGCTTTCAATTTTTTTCACCCTAGTGTTATTTATTATATTATAGCCCATACTTGCAGTATCTATATTTTCTCCCTCAAGGTATTAGATCTTATGATGCTAATAATCTTTAAAAGGAGATATTTTTCTTAAGAGAATACAAAGCACCGGGTACGGTGGCTCAAGCCTGTCATCCGAGCACTTTGAGAGGCCAAGGTGGGTGGATCACCTGAGGTCAGGGGTTTGAGATCAGCCTGGCCAACATAGGGAAACCCCATCTCTACTGAAAATACAAAAATTAGCTGGGTTGGTGGCACATGCCTGTAATCCCAGCTACTTGGGTAGCTGAGGCAGGAGAATCACTTGAACCCGGGAGGTGGAGGCTGCAGTGAGCCAAGATCGCACCACTGCACTCCAGCCTGGGTGACAGAGCGAGACTCCAGCTCAAAAAAAAAAAAAAAAAAAAACCCGACATTAAATACTTTACTGTTGCCATGAATTCTTCAGCTTATCAGAAAGCAAGGTACATTATTCTGTGAACAAGATAAAATATCCCTGATCTGTTATGAACAATAGTTTAATTTTCTCAAGTGCTTCTCAACATCAATATTTTAAATGGTATCAATGGGGCCAGGTGCGATGGCTCATGCCTGTAATCCCAGCACTCTGAGAGGCTGAGGCTGGCAGATCATTTGAGGTCAGGAGTTCGAAACCAGCCTTGCCAACATGGTGAAATCCCATCTCTACTAAAACTGCACAAATTAGCTAGGTGTGGTGGTGGGTGACTATAATCCTTGCTACTCAGGAGGCTAAGGCAGGGGAATCACTTGAGCCCAGGAGGTGGAGGTTGCAGTGAGCTGAG
>NW_022437038.1:7054529-7066326 GCF_009761245.1 Sapajus apella | reverse complement strand
AAAAAAAAAAAAAAAAAAAAGAGTACAAGGAGCAGTTTGCAATGCCATATGATTTTATTCTCAACATGGTATGTTGAAAAAAAAAATAGAATCTGGTGTTAGTAAACCAAAAGATAGACCTGACTCCATTATGAATGACTTTGTATCAATTATTCAATCTTTCAGAGCTTATAGTTTCTTCACCTGTAAAATGAGACTATTATAATAATGTCTCCCACACTGAAGAATCTGGATGAAAATCATACACACAATATCTTAGAATGGGAACTGGATATAATGTATGACAATATATATTCTTTTAGACAAGGTCTCACTCTGTCACCCAGACTGGAATGCAGTGGCATGATCATGGCTCACTGTAGCCTCAGCTTCCCAGGCTCAATCAATCCTCCCTCGTCAGCCTTCTGAGTGGCTGGGACTCTAGCTGTGTGCCACCATATCCCATTAATTTTTAAATTTTTTGTACAGATGAGGTTTCGCTATGTTGCCCAGACTGGTTTTGAACTCCTCGGTTCAAGTGATTATCTCACCTCAGACCCCGCAAAGTGTTGGGATTACAGGCGAGAGCCACTGCACCCAGCCTGATACTATTTTTTAAATTCTGGTACAATTAGGCTGACAAAGGTTTAGGTTTGGCGTTTAAAAATCTAAAAATACTAAATAGTAAAAAATGCACTATAAACATTTTAATAATGGTCATGGTAATCTAAGACTGACAGAAACCAGTATTTTAATGGGAAAAGGTTACTTTTCAATTACTAGAAATAAACATTTAATTACTGAGAGGATAAGTATATATCTGTTTGGGAAGGAGGGAGTGTACAGAAGGAAGAGATTATAGGTAAGCCTCTATATTCTATTTTTTAATTAATTAATTATTGAGACAGTGTCTCACTCTGTCACCCAAGCTGGAGTGCAGTGGTGCGATCTTGGCTCACTGCAACCTCCACCTCCTGGGTTCAAGTGATTCTCCTGCCTCAGCCTCCCAAGTAGCTGGGATTACAGGTATGTACAACCACACCCAGCTAATTTTTGTATTTTTAGTAGAGATGGGGTTTTACCATGTTGGCCAGGCTGGTCTTGACCTCCTGACCTCAGGTGATCCGCCCGCCTTGGCCTCCCAAGGTGCTGGAATTACAGGCTTGAGCCACTGTGCCCAGCCTAAGCCTCTATATTGTAATCCACTTGTAGGGCCCTGATATGGGCTCCCAAATATAGCTTTAAAATATAAGGAGAATGACAGAAGTTAACAATAGTATACATGAAATACTCTTACCAAAAGACAAAATCTATTCTAATTAACCCTGTAGGGAAAAAAAGAGACAAAGGAACATGTTAAACAATATCATGAGAATAGAATCAGCAAACACTAGAATGTGGGAAACTTAGGAAGACAAACACCGAGTTTCTTCAAGAAATAAATTTCAAAAATAAAAAGGAGCAAGGAGAATCTATAGATTAAATGAGGCATTAAAGACATATCAATCAAATGTAATCTGGGGACCATTTAAAATATCTGAATCAAACAAATGGTTATAAAACACTTTGAGACAATCATCAGGGAAACAGAAAAATAGACATATTAAGGAATTATTGTTAATGTTTTTAGATATAATTATATTAACAAGTTTTTTTAAAAGATTCCTTGAAGCAATATCCGTGAAAATGGAAAAGTACAGACCCCAAACTCAGTCCTCCATAAAATTTTTTTAAAGCCTGACAAAACTAGTCAGAATCAACATTTTCAGAACTCTAGAAATTAACCAAAGGCTTGCAGCAACCTGGGGAATGTATTTTAAAGAAAAACACCTGAATCTCTGTAAGAAAAGTGAGATTTATGTCATTTTAACTTGTCCTAGTTCCATCTTCCACTCTCTAGCTCTTCAGTAGCCTTAAAAAATTACAGCCCACATTTATGAAGAAAACCAGCAGCCTGGCTGACATGTGAGGGAGCAGAAAGGATGGGAGCTTATTCAAAGCTTCATTCCTAAACAACCGTCATTATTATATACGCCTGGTGGTTCCCTGGAAAACACCACTTGCAAGGCTGTCTATATTTGATCTGATTCAGAGATAACACAGTGCAAAAAGCTTTCTCCAGGGGGAGTATCCGTCAACAACCAATACAGGCAAGTGATTTAGCTTTGCAGCTGCCTAAGGCTGTGAATAACAGTTAAGGTACACAATAGACTAATAAAAAAATGTAAACAGAAAAATTGGGGAAGAAGATATCTATAAGCACTTTGAAAACCTCCTACATTTTTCAGAAAATCTAGAAGAGCATAAGCATGCATAGGACTGTATATATGCTCTGAAAAGACTCAAAAACGCCCCGCATTGTCATGTCTAGCTGACCTTGAGCCTTTGCACAATCAGGAAGTGAAAGCTAAGGCAGAGTTGTTAATGACCTAGCTGATTGTTGAAAGTACACCCCAACATGCACATTCTTTGACAAAGACTAGGAGATTTGCTGGTTCTGGCCATTTAAGAAGCTCTCTGTCCAATCATGAACTAATCTCTAAGATAGCTGAGTAGGGAATTCGGTGGTCACATATGACAAAGAATACAGACTAGTTACTAGTTCAGAGAAATCACTAAAACGACCACCCACCCACATTAGCAAAAACAAGTCAAAACAACAATAAACCTTGGTGAAGGGAAAGCATCTGATTTCCCAGATTGTCACATCAGATTATTCAAAAGTCCAGTTTTCAACAAAAAACGATGAGTGATGCAAATAAATAAGAAAGTATGACCACGCACAATGGCTCATGCCTGTAATCTCAGCAGTTTGGGAGGCAAAGGTGGGCAGATCACTTGAGACCAGGAGTTTGAGACCAGCCTGGTCAACATGGTGAAACCCCATCTCTACTAAAAATATAAAAATTAGCCAGGTGTGGTGGTGCATGCCTGTGGTCCCAGCTAATTGGGAGGCTGAGGTGGGAGGATCATTTTAATCCAGGAGATTAAGGCTGTAGTTAGCTGAGATTACACCACTGCTCTCCAGCCTGGATGACAGAGTAAAACCCTGTCTCAAAAATTAATAATAAAATAAAATACAGTATAAATGTGTTTTTTGTTTATAATGCTTTTTCTTGCCTGTCTTATTTAAAAGACAGCAGCATAGAACAAGGAGTATAAATCTGTGTTAAAAGACACCCAATGTATACGCATGTAATTTGTGGTAACAACAGCATAAAGGAGGGTTAGGATGGAGCTACTAAAGAACAAAATCTTCATATACTATTGAAATCAAGTTACTGTTCATCCAAATTAGATTGTTATAAGTTAAAATGGTAATTGCAATACTCAGGGCAATCACTAAAAATTAATTTTAAAAAACACAGTAAATGAAATAACAAGGGAATGATGTTACACTAGAAAATAGCTATGTTCTATATGAGATTTTGAAAGCATTATCCAACTATATGCTGTCTACAACAACAACAACAAAAAAAAACTTTAGATCCAAAGATACAAATAGGTAGAAAGTAAGGAAAAAAAAAATACACACACACACACACACACACACACACACACACACACACACACATAACTATACATATATATATTGAAACTCTGTTGCCCAGGATGGAGTGCAGTGGCGCAATCTCTTCTCACTGTAACCTCCACCTCCCAGGTTCAAGCAATTCTTGTGCCTCGGCCTCCCAAGTAGCTGGGATTACAGACATACGCCACCATGCCTGGCTAATTTTTGTATTTTTAATAGAAACAGGGTCTCACCATGTTGGCCAGGCTGGTCTTGAACTCAAGTGATCCACCCACCTGGGCCTCCCAAAGTGCTAGGATTACAGGTGTGAGCCACCATGCCCAGCCAAAAAAAATTTTTTTATGCAAACTAACCAAAAGAGAGTTGGAGCACCTATACTAACAGCAGAGAAAACAAACTTTATAATAAAAGTTGTTGCTAGAGACAAAAAAGGAGTGTGTGTGTGGGTGAATCCATCAAGAAGATGTAACATTTATAAATATGTATGCATCTAACAATAAAGCTCCAAAATACAGGAAAAAGTCTTGACAAAATGGAAGAGAGAAATATATGATTTGACCACAAGAGTTGGAGACTTCAATACCCCACTTCAAAAAAAAAAAAAAAATACCCTACTTCAAATAATGTGGGACTTGAACAACAAAATAAACCAGACAGAAATAACAAATATTTATACAACACTTCATCCAAGAGCAAAATACAAATTCTTCTCGTGTACATAAAGCATTCTTCAGAATGACCATATATTGTGACATAAAACAAGCTGCAATAGATTTTAAAGGATTGACGTCCTACAAAGTATGTTTTTGGACAAGAATGGAACTATATTAGATATAAAAGAAGAAAATTTAGAAAAGTAACAAATACGTGGAAATTAACACACTCCTAAATAATCAATGAATCAAATAAAAAGAAAATTAGAACACATAAGAAAATGTGTAATTGAGAAAATTTGTAATGAGTTACATCAAAACTAAAACATAACATAATAAAACTTTTGCAATGCATAAGTTTTTTTTGTTTTGTTTTTTTTTTTTTTGAGACGGAGTTTCCCTCTTGTTACCCAGGCTGGAGTGCAATGGCGCGATCTCGGCTCACGGCAACCTCTGCCTCCTGGGTTCAGGCAATTCTCCTGCCTCAGCCTCCTGAGTAGCTGGGACTACAGGCACGCGCCACCATGCCCAGCTAATTTTTTGTAGTTTTAGTAGAGACGGGGTTTCACCATGTTGACCAGGATGGTCTTGATCTCTTGACCTTGTGATCCACCCGCCTCGGCCTCCCAAAGTGCTGGGATTACAGGCTTGAGCCACCGCGCCCGGCCGCATAAGTTTTTTATACCTACAAAAACCTATATTTAAAAAGAAATTTCTTAAATCAATAATATAACATTATACCCTAAGACACTAGAGCAAGAAGAGCAAATTAAATCCAAAGCAAGAATAGAAAGCAAGTAATAAAGATTAAAGCAGAAATAAATGGAATAGAGAATGAAAAATGATGGAGAAAATCAATAAAACCAAAGGCTGCTTCTTTGAAAACGTCAACAACATTGATAAACATTTAGCTAGACTGAACAAGGACAAAAAACACAAATAACTAAATTCAGGAATAAAAGAGGGTACATTACTACCAATGTTACAGAAATAAAAATGATTACTTAGGAATACTATAAACAATTAGATGTCAATAAACATATCTAATTTATTGACATATTGTTGTTTATACTATAAACAGCAACATGTCAATAAATTAGACAACATAGCTAAAATGGAAAAATTCCAACTGACTTCTGCAAGACAGCCAACTAGAGTCAACCTGGCACTCATTCCCCTCATAAAAAGGAACCAAAACAATAAATAAATATTTCAACAGGAGTGACTGAGGAAGTACACTGGAAAGGACGAGGGCAGAGCAAAATCCTTGTGGAGCATGAAGCACAGAATGGCACCACTGAGAGGGAAGCAAGGCACTCTGCCTCTGCTACACTGTCTCCTCCTCCACCAGAATTGCATCAAATACAAGGAGAAGACTTCTTACAGAGAAAAAGTAAACTAGAGACTCCCACCAGTCCCCATTGCCACCACAGATGCCAACAGTCCTTGCTATACATCTGACAAAGGATTAATATCTAGAACACTAAGAAACTTAAACAACTCAAGAGCAAAAAAAAATCAAACAACCCAATTAAAAAATAGGCAAAAGACCTTAACAGGCATTTTTCAAAAGAAGACATACAAATGGCCAACTTATATATGAAAAAATGCTCAACATCACTAATCATCAAGGAAATGCAAATGAAAACCCCAATGAAATATCACTTCACTCCAGTTAGAATAGCTATTATCAAAAGACAAAACAAAATGACAGTTGGCAAGGATATAGAGAAAGGAAAACCCTTATATACTGTTGGTGGGATTGTAAATCAGTACAGCCATTATAGAAAATAGTATGGAGGTTGTTCAAAATATTAAAAATAGAACTGCCATAAGAGCCAGAAGTCCCACTACCGGGTATTATTCAAAAGAAATAAAAACAATATGTTGAAGAGATCTCTGCACTCCCATGTTTATTTATAATAACCAAGATATGGAGTCAACCTAATGTCCAACAATGGATAAAGAAATGTGGTGTGTATATATATATATATATATATACAATGCATGAATACACACACACTACACACACGTGGTGTACGTGTGAGATATATATATACACACACACGTGGTGTATGTGTGTGATGTGTGTGTGTATATATATAAAACACACATAATGGAATACTATCCAGCTATAAAAAAGAATGAAAACCTGTCATGTGCAACAACATGCACTAGCCTTGACGACATCAAGTTAAGTGAAATAAGCCAGACACAGAAAGAGAAATAACACATGATCTCCCTCATATGTGGAATCCACTTTTTTAAAAAGCTGATATCAAAAGTTCGCTTCTATCTTTGGCTGGCCGGACGGGGGTGGAGGGAGCCGCCGGGGCTCCGGCTCCCAGCGCCGGCCCTCCGCAGCGCCCCGGCCCCCTCCAGGCTCCCTCGCTCCGCAAGCCGCGGCCTCCCCAGGCGCCCCAGCCGGGCAGGGGCGGGGGAAGAGGGAAATTCAGGCGGCCTCGCTTCCCGGAGACAATAGCAGGACGGCGGGCCCCTTGGTCTGACCGCACTCCCTCCCTGCTTTTTGTTCTGGCCTCAGCGCCCCGCCCCTCAGCAGCTCTCGAGGCTCCTCCCGCTCCGGGTTGGCAGCTCGCCCTAGCTCTCCTCCGCCCTCTGCGCCGGTTCACCCTGCGCCTGCCAAGGAGAAGACGAGCTGATCCAGAAGGCCAAGCTGGCGGAGCAGGACAAACTGCGAGGACATGGCCACCTGCATGAAGGCCATGACCAAGCAGGGCGCTGAACTGTCCAACGAGGAGCACAACCTGCTTTCCATGGCATACAAGAACGTGGTCAGGTGTCGCAGGTCCGCATGGAGGGTCATCTCGAGCATGGAGCAGAAGACCAACACCTCTGACAATAAGTTGCAGCTGATTAAGGACTATTGGCAGAAAGTAAAATCTGAGCTGAGATCCATCTGCACCACGGTCGTGGAATTGTTGGATAAATATTTAATAGCCAATGCAACTAATCCAGAGAATAAGCTCTTCTATCTGAAAATGAAGGGTGATTACTTCCGGTGCCTTGCTGAAGTTGCATGTGGTGATGACCGAAAACAAACGATAGATAATTCCCAAGGAGCTTACCAAGAGGCATTTCATAGAAGCAGCAAAGAGATGCAACCCACACACCGAAATCACCTGGGGCTTGCTCTTAACTTCTCTGTATTTTGCCATGAGATTCTTAATAACCCAGAGCTTGCCTGCATGCTGGCTAAAGTGGCTTTTGATAAGGCCATAGCTGAACTTGATACACTGAATGAAGACTCATATAAAGACAGCACCCCCATCATGCAGTTGCTTAGAGACAACCTAACTAACACTTTGGACATCAAACAGTGCAGGAGAAGAATGTGATGCGGCAGAAGGGACTGAAAACTAAATCCATATGGGGTGTCATCCTTTCCTTCAAGAAACTTTTTTACACACCTCCATTCCTTATTCCCCTTGGATTTCCGATAGCAAAGAAACCCATTCATGTGTATGGAATCAACTATTTATAGTCTTTTCACACTGAAGCTTTGGGAAAACTTCATTCCTTGATTCATGTTTGTCTTGGCCTTCCTGGTGTACAGTTACTGCTGTAGAAAAGTACTAATAGCTTCATTTCATATAACATAAGTTCCAAACACTTATGTAGAGTACTAAAAATGTATCTGGTATTTACGTAATCTGAACCAGTTCTGCAAGTGACTGTGTTTTGTATTACTGTGAAGATATGAAAATGTAGTTAATTACCATTTAAAGAATGTTCCACATAACTTCTTAATTTCTACATTCCCTCCCTTACTCTTCAGGGGTTTCCTTTCAGTAAGCAACCTTTCCATGCTCTTAATGTATTCCTTTTTAGTAGGAATCCGTAAGTATTAGATTGAATGGAAAAGTGTTTGCCATCTCTGGCTAGGGGTCACAAATTGAAATGCCTCCTATATCACATAAGGAGGTCATGTATATATGTGGCAACAGGGAGTTTCCTTATTCACTCTATTTGCTGCTGTTTAAGTTGACAATCTCCCTTCCCAATAAAAATTCACTTATACCTCATTAAAAAAAAAAAAAGATACCATAGAAGCATAGAGTAGAATGATGGTTACCAGAGATTGAGAAAGCAAGGGAAGAGGAGAATGGAGAAAAAGGAGATTGGTCAATGGATATAAAGTTACAATTAGGAGGAATAATTTCTAGTGTTCTATTGTATAGTAGGGTGATAATGGTTAACAATAAGGTATTGCATATTGCAAAATAGCTAGAAGAGAGACTTTTGAATGTTCTCACCACAAAGAAATGATTAAATGCATGACATGATGGATATGATAAACACCCTGATTTGATCAGTATATATAATATATATATTGAAACATCAAATTATACCCTGTAAATATTTACAATTATAAACTGTCAATTAAAACTACAAAATCATCAAATTACAAAAAATAAAATGAAAAAAAAAATCCTAGAAAGACACAAACTACCAAAACTGACTCAAGAAAAAGGAGAAAATGTAAATAAACATATAAGAACTAAAGAGATTGAATTAGTTATTTTGAAAAACCTTCCCACAATTAAAAGTCTAGAACCAGATGGCTTCACTGATGAATTCTGCAAAACAGTTAAAGAAGAACTGATGCCAGCCTTCACAAACTCTTCCAAAAACAGAAGAGGGGGGAGCAGTTCCTAACTAATTCTATGAGGCCAACATTACTTCAATACTAAAACCAGACAAAATAATCACAAGCAAAGAAAACTACAGATCAATATTACTTATGAATATAGACATAGTAATTTCTCAACAAAAAACTAGCAAATCAAATCCAGCCATATATAAACAGTACTACATGCTATGACTAAGTGGGATTTATCCCAGGAATGTAATGTTGAGTCAACATACAATAATCAATTAATGTGGGGCCGGGCATGGTGGCTCATGCCTATAATCCCAGCACTTTGGGAGGCCAAGGCAGGTAGATAACAAGGTCAGATCAAGACCATCGTGACAAACATGGTGAAACCCCATCTCTACTAAAAATGCAAAGATTAACCAGGCGTGGTGGCGTTGTGCCTGTAGTATCAGCTACTCAGGAGGCTAAGGCAGGAGAATTGCTTGAATCCAGGAGGCGGAGGTTGCAGTGAGCCGATATCACACCACAGCACTCCAGCCTGGGTGACAGAGTAAGAGAGACTGTCTCAGAAAATAATAATAATAATATAATACATCATATTAATAAAGGACAAAACCAAATTATCACGTCAATAGACATAGAAAAACCATTTCACAAAATTCAATATCCTTTCACAACAAAAGCACTCAGCAAACAAAGAATAAAAGGAAACCTGGGGGTGCCATGGCTCACACCCATAATCTCAGCACTTTGGGAGGCTAAGACAGGTGGATCACTTGAGGTCCGGAGTTCAAGACCAGCCTAGTGAAACCTCATTTCTTTTTTTTTTTTTTAAGATTTTTAAAAAATTTTTATTTTAAAAAATATTTAGCCTATATCATGCTTTGAAGAAAAAAAATTTTGATCGTAGTTTACTCTCTGAGATGGCTGAGAAAATGTCTACTTTGTCCCAGTGCTGGGCACAGGTTTGATATATAGGAGATACTCATTTATGAATGAGGAAAATATAACTTAACTACTCTCTGGGAGATTTTAAAATCCTTCAATACCTGGGTTTATTTTCCTGAACATCAATTATTATTGCTTTATAATTGCCAGGTTGTGTTTAAAGTTAGCAGACTCTACCTTTTAGTTAACATCCAGGAAGCTGAAATTCTCATTTTATCTCCCCATTACTCTTATAAGGAAAGTAGAGTAAGTACTATTACTTCCTTTTTACATAAATTAAAACAAAGGCACAGATTGGCTTAGCCAATTAGATAAAGTTGTATGACTCAGTAATTAGAAGCAAAGGAAGCCTAGAACCCACATCTCCTAACTGAGAAAAGCAGGAAATATGGCGAAACCTCATTTCTACTAAAAATACAAAAATTAGCCGGGCGTGGTGGCGCACGCTTGTAATCTCAGCTACTTGGGAGGCTGAGGTGGGAGGATTGCATGAACCTGGGAGGCAGAGGTTGCAGTGAGCCAAGATTGCATCACTACACAAAGTGAGACTCCACCAAGAAAAAGAAAGAAAAAAGAAGAAAAGAAAGAAGAAAGAAGACAGAAGAAGAAGAAGAAAAGAAACGAAACTGGGCCGGGAGCAGCACTCCCAGCACTTTGGGAGGCCAAGGCAGAAGGATCATTTCAGTTCAAGACCAGCCTGGGCAACCTAATGAGACCCCATCTCAACAAAAAATTTTAAAGATTAGCCAGGCCTAGTGGCACATGCCTGTAGTTCCAGCTACCTGGGAAGCTGAGGTGGGAGGATCACTTGAGCCCAGGAGGTCAAGGCTTCAGTGAGCCATGATCGTGACACTGCACTCCAGCCTGGGCAACAAATTGAGACCCTGTATCAAAAATAAACAAACAAACAAATAGAAGAAAATTTCTTAAACCTATAAACAGCATCTACCAAAGCCCAACAGCTGATATTACACTCACTATTAAAAGACTGAAAGCTTTCTCCCTGAGTTCAGGAACAATAAAGGGATGTTCACTCTCCTCATTTCCATTTACCATTGTACTGGAGGCTCCAGCCAGGATAATTAGTCAAGAAAATGATATAAAAGACATTCAGATTGAAAAGGAAGAAGTAAAAATATCTCTATTCACAAAATGACATTTTTTTTTTTTTTTAAATATAAAGACGGGGTTTCACCATGTTGGCCAGGCTGGTCTTGAACTCCCAACCTCAGGTGATCGGCCCGCCTTGGCCTCCAAAGTGCTTGGATTACAGGCATGAGCCACCATGCCCGGCCGACATGATCTTGTATATAGATAATTCAAATAAATCCACTAAAAAACTATTAAGGCCATGAGAATACAAGTTATAATTTTATCAAGTAGAAAAAAAAACTATTAAGGCCATTAAATGAGCTCAGCCAGGTTGTAAGAATCAAGATCAAATTACTAAAATTAGTTGTATTTCTACATGCTTTAATAAAAATGCAAAAATGAAAATATTTCATTTGTAATAGCATCAAAAATAATAAAATACTGAGAAACAAATTCAACAAAATAAGTATAAGTCTTGTACACTAGAAACTACAAAACATTGTTGAAAACCATACCTAAATAAATGGAACGACATCTGGTATTCAGGTATTAGAAAACTTAATTTTTTTTTCAGATGGAGTTTCGCTCTTGTTACCCAGGCTGGAGCGCAATGGCGCGATCTCGGCTCACTGCAACCTCCGCCTCCTGGGTTCAGGCAATTCTCCTGCCTCAGCCTCCTGAGTAGCTGGGATTACAGGCACGCACCACCATGCCCAGCTAATGTTTTGTATTTTCAGTAGAGACGGGGTTTCACCATGTTGACCAGGATGGTCTCGATCTCTTGACCTCGCGATCCACCCGCCTCGGCCTCCCAAAGTGCTGGGATTACAGGTGTGAGCCACCGCGCCCGGCCATTGAAAACTTAAAATTTGCCGGGCGCGGTGGCTCAAGCCTGTAATCCCAGCACTTTGGGAGGCCGAGGCGGGTGGATCGCGAGGTCAAGAGATCGAGACCATCCTGGTCAACATGGTGAAA
>NW_022437038.1:7011288-7054129 GCF_009761245.1 Sapajus apella | reverse complement strand
ATTAGCTGGGCATGGTGGTGCGTGCCTGTAATCCCAGCTACTCAGGAGGCTGAGGCAGGAGAATTGCCTGAACCCAGGAGGCGGAGGTTGCGGTGAGCCGAGATCGCGCCATTGTGCTCCAGCCTGGGTAACATGAGTGAAACTCCGTCTCAAAAAAAATAAAATAAAATAAAATAAATAAATAAATAAATAAAAATAAGTCAAAAAACTTAAGACATTTTTCCAGAAAAGATACACAATGGCCAACAAGACATGAAAATTATGTTCAACACCACTAGTCAGTAGGTAAATGTAAATGAAGCTACATGATATTACTTCCTACCCACTGGCATGGCTATAATAAAAATTAACAATAGTTGGCAAGGATGTGGAGAAAATAGAAGCCTCATACATTACTGATAGGAATGTAAAATGGTACAGCCACATTGAAAAAGAGTTTAGTGGTTCCTCAATAATTTAAACATAGAATTACCATAAGGTCTAGTAAACCCACTCCAAGGTATATACTCACAAGAATTGAAAAACAGGGAGTCAAATAAACATTTGTATATATGAATGTTTACAGCAGCATTATTCACATCAGCCAAAAGTGGAAACAATCCAAATTTCCATCATTGATGAAGGAATAACAAAATATGCTATATTCATATAAAACAATATTATTCAGCCATAAAAAGGAATGAAGTTCTGATACAAGTTATAACATGGATGAACCTTGGAAACATCATGCTAAGTGAAATAAGCCAGACACAAAAAGCCACATATTGCATGATTCAATTTATATGAAATATCCAGCACAGGTGAATTCATACAGACCAGAACGCATATTTGTGGTTGCCTGAGGCTGGGAAAAGGGGAGGAATGAGGAGAAGCTACTTAATAGGTACAGGGTTTCCTTTTTGGGTGATGAAAAAGTTCTGTAACTAATATTGGTGGTACTTGCACAATATTATGAATATACTTAATGCCACTGAATTGGACTTTAACATGGTTCAAATTGTAAATACGGAATGCATATTTTACCAGAATAAGAAAAAATTGTAAAATGCAAATCAGTTATCTTACCAAAACTAGCCTTTTAGAAATGCTTAAAGACATCTAATAATTCTAAAACATAAATTATGAAATGTTTAAGAAATCAAAGTTAAATCTATTGGTGATAGAATAAAACAAAATGCTAAGAAGAGAAAATGTAATGCTCGCCAGGCGCAGTGGCTCAAGCCTGTAATCCCAGCACTTTGGGAGTCCGAGGCGGGTGGATCACAAGGTCAAGAGATCGAGACCATCCTGGTCAACATGGTGAAACCCCGTCTCTAATAAAAATACAAAAAAAATTAGCTGGGCATGGTGGCGCGTGCCTGTAATCCCAGCTACTCAGGAGGCTGAGGCAGGAGAATTGCCTGAACCCAGGAGGCGGAGGTTGCGGTGAGCCGAGATCGCGCCATTGCACTCCAGCCTGGGTAACATGAGTGAAACTCCGTCTCAAAAAAAAAAAAAAAAAAATGTAATGCTCATTGATGGCAAGGAAAATTCTGAAATTTAGGGTAAGAAGAGCTGTAGTTATTAACCAATGTGAGTACCCTTATGTAAAGTGGCTTATAGGGTCAAAGTTCTTTAAGCAGCATAGACCTGGCCAAGCATGGTGGCTCACACCTGTAATCCCAGCACTTTGAGTGGCTGAGGTGGGTGGATCACCTGAGGTCAGGAGTTCAAGACCAGCCCAGCCAACGTGGTGAAATCCCATCTCTACTAAAAATGCAAAAATTAGCTGGGCATGGTGGTGGGTGCCTGTAATCCCCGCTACTCAGGAGGCCGAGGTGAGAGAAACACTTGAACCCAGGAAGCGGAGGTTGCAGTGAACAAGGATCACACCATTGCCCTCCAGCCTGGGCAACAAGAGCGAAACTCCATCTCAAAAAAAAAAAAAAAAAAGAAGAAGAAGAAGCATAGATCCTAGGGGAGGAGCTTTAAGACAGCTGACTGCTAGAGACATCTGGTACTCAGCTTCACAAACAACCAAAATAGCAAGTAGATAATCATATTTCAAACAGATCATTTAACAGAGAACATTGGAATTAGAGAAGTGACAGGAAACACCTAAAGCAAGGAAGGAGGGGGAAAGGAAGAGCCTGCTACCTGGGATCAGCTGGAAACCTGGAGAGGCTCCCCAATGTGGGGAAAGGGTATGTGAGTGACCCCCAGTGGTCCACATTTCCACTGCAGACTCCTGCTTCCTAGCCACAGGAAAGCCCCTAGACCCTTTCGGGCCCTAAGAATAACATAGGATGCTGTCTGAAGAATGCAGGAAGACATGGCTCCAGAGAGGGAGGTCACACTGGGTCCCACACATACCCCAAGCCCTAAGTAGCTACAGCAAAGCACCATATTGGTTGCTAAAACTCACCAGACTGCATCCTGCCTGGGGCCCAATAGCCCCTGCATCTCCACATTTTTGAAGCCCCATTGACATTTCACACTCACAGCCACCATCGTAGCTGACTGTGCCACCAGGGCTAAAGCGTCAGGCATTGGCAAGAGTTCTACTGGCCCCAGCAGTGAAGCTGCAGCACACCTTCACATGGCCTGAGGACAAACTCCCTTATCAATAACAGCTGCCACACCAGACTGCCTCCACCAGGCCCAAAGTGTGAGCACCCACCTGCATATGACTATTACCAACTGAAAGCAACCCTGTCCTCTATAGTAGCAGGGCTGTTGCACAGTTGCTGCTGTCCCCACTCAATCATTCTGCCTTGAGCTTGAGGAGCACCGTACCTCTGCCTAATACAGCCAGTGCCTAAATGCACTGCCTGGGGAACTGAGGATAGGTCCACCCAGCCTCGCTCAACTCTCGCTGTGACCTACCATGTAGTATAAGAGCCTAGAGGCTGCCCAGCAAAGCCCACCATTCATGGCAGATAGGCATTCATCCTGAAGGCCTGAGGTTGGGCCCACCCAACCTGCCACTGCAGGTACCAACTTGCATATGCCACTTGGAGGCCTCAAGACTGTCCTGCATAACCAATTACAGCCATCATAAATACCAATGTGGCCGGGCGCTGTGGCTCACACCAGTAATCCCAGCATTTTGGGAGGCTGAGAAAGGTGGATCACCTGAGGTCAAGAGTTCGAGACCAGCCTGACCAACAAGGAGAAACCCTGTCTCTACTAAAAATACAAAATTAGCCGGGCATGGTGGTGCATGCCTGTAGTCCCAGCTACTCGGGAGGCTGAGGCAGGAGAATCGCTTGATCCTGTGAGGCGGAGGTTGCAGTGAGCCAAGATTGCACCACTGCACTCCAATCTAGGCAACAAGAGTGAAACTGCATCTCTAAATAAATAAATACCAATGTGGATAGCTTGGGAGCCAAAGGCTTGTCCCACCATTGCAACTATCATTGCCCACACCATACCTGCATCCAGGAGCCCAAAAACCTGCCCACCTTCCCAGCTTGCCACTCTCATTACTGGCACCCAAGCAAGCCACCTAGGAGCCCAAAAGACAGCCCACCTGGATCTAACACTGGTGTCAACATACACCATGCTGAGACACAAGGACAAGTACATTCAGCCCACCGCTGGGATCAAGGGACCAAGGACAGGCCCATGTGGTGTCCCTGTCCCCAGAAAAACTTCACCACAGCCTCAACCAATAATAGCATCCTAAACCACTGAGGAAATCACAAACATCACCATATACAAAATCAACTCAGCACAGTAAAGACTGAAACGTAAGACCTGAGACTATAAAACATTGGTCTATGCAAGGAACTTATGGCTAATACCTCAAAAGCACGGAAACAAAAACAGACAAATAGGACTATATAATAAAAACCTTTTGCACAGCAAAGGAAACAATCAACAGAGTAGAGACATTGCTGAACTGAAGAAAATATGTGCAAATGATTCATGCTACAAGGAACTAATATCCCAAATATACAGATAACTCAAAAAACAGGATAAAACAAACCCATTAAAAAGTGAGCAAAGGACATGAATAGACAGTTCTTAAAAGAAGACATGTAATTTCCTAACAGGTATATGAATAAAAATGCTGAACATCATTAATCATCAGGGAAATGCAAATCAAAACTATAATGAGATATCATCTCACCCCAGTTAAAATAGCTATTATTAAAAAGAAAAAAAATAACATGTTGGCAAGGATGTGAAAGGGGAATGCTTATATACTGTTGGTGGGATTGTAAATTAGTATAGCCACCACGGACAACAGTATGGGAGGTTCAAAAAACTAAAAATAGAACTACCATATGTTCCAGGAATCCCACTACTCGGTATTTATCCAAAGGAAAATAGATCGGTATATCAAAGAGACACCTGTGAGCTTACTGCAGCACTATTCACAACAGAAAGATATGGAATAAACCTAAGTGTCCATCAATGAACTAGTGGATTAAAATTGCACATACAAGCCGGGTGAGGTGGCTCATGCCTGCAATCCCAGCACTTTGGGAGGCCGAGGTAGGCAGATCACCTGAGGTCAGAAGTTCGAGATCAGCCCAGCCAACATGGTGAAACCCCATCTCTACTAAAAACACAAAAATAAGCTGGGCATGGTGGCAGGCACCTGTAATCCCAGCTACTCAGGAGGCTGAGGTGAGAGAATCGCACTAAGGTCAGGAGTTCAAGACCAACCTGACCAACATGGAGAAACCCCATCTCTCCTGAAAATACAAAATTAGCTGGGCATGATGGTGCATGCCTATAATCCCAGCTACTTGGGTGGACGAGGCAGGAGAATCACTTGAACCCAGGAGGCAGAGGTTGCAGTGAGCTGAGATCACACCATTGCACTCCAGCCTGGACAATAAGAGTGAAACTGTCTAAAAAAAAATGCATATACATACACACATACAATGAAATACTACAGTCTATAAAAGAATAAAATCCTACGGCTGGGTGCGGTGGCTCATGCCTGTAATCCCAGCACTTTGGGAGGCGGAGGTGTGTGGATCAGGAGGTCAGGAGTTTGAGACCAGCCTGGCCAATATGGTGAAACCCCACCTCTACTAAAAATACAAAAACTAGCTGGGCCTGGTGGTGTGTGCCTGTAGTCTCAGCTATGTGGGAGGCTGAGGCAGGAAAATTGCTTGAATCCAGGAGACCAAGCTTGCAGTGAGCTAAGATTGCGCCACTGCACTCCAACCTGGGCAACAGAAGGAGACTGTCTCCAAAAAAAAAAAAAAAAAGAATAAAATCCTGTCATTTGAAGCAATGTGGATGGAACTGGAGGTCACTATGTTAAGTGAAATAAGCCAGGCCCACAAAGACAAATATCACGTATTTTCACTCTTATGTGGGAGCTAATAAAGTTGATCTTATGGAGGTAGAGAATAGAATGATAGATACCAGAAACTGGGAAGGGTATGGGTTTGGTGTGGGTTTGGTGAGGATAAAGAGTGATTAATTAATGGGTACATTCAGTTAGATAGAAGGAATAAGTTCTAATGTTTGACAGCACAGGAGGGTAACTATAGTTAACAATGTATTGTATATTTCAATAGCTAGAATGGAGGACTTGAAATGTTTCCAACACAGAAATAATAAGTACTCCAGATGTTAGACATCCCAAGTACCCTGACTTGATCATTACACAATCTATACATGTAATGATGTATCCCATGCACCCCATAAATATGTACAAATATTATGCATCAATTAAAAACGGAAGTGTAGATCTTAGAAAGGCTCAATTACTGTCCAACCTCTAGAAGCTAAGATATAGGCCAAGAATCCTTCAGCTCTTTAATTCAGCTCAATTCATTTCCAAACACAAGGGGAAATAGTCTTTGAAGTTAGAACAAGAAACTACAATTTTATTCTAACTCCCCCATTCAGCACAACATGCTCATTTTCTTTCCATTTTCTTTCTTCCCATCCATGGAAGTGGTAGGATCATTTTCTTTACTTTAGCTTTCCCTGCAACTGTAGAGGCTAAATTGCAGAAGTAGAATTCTTACTTCCTTATAGTAGGGTAAATATCCAGCAGGGGTAGGTGGTAGATCTATATAAACTAAAAAGCTGTTGTACAGCAAAGGAAACAATCAACAGAGTAAAGCAATAACACAGGATTCTAAACATTGCTAAGATTTTTTTCACACAGAATATCTTAAAAATGGGGTTGTTATTGAAATAAGCCTAATTGTTACAATCCTCACCTGAAATTAAATAGTTTAATAAATTTTTCTTTTTTAAAATTTCAACTTTTATTTTACATTCAGGTGGTACATGTGCAAGTTTGTTACCTGGGTATATTGTGTGATGCTGAGGTTTGGGGTATGATTAACCCCATCACCCAGGTCCTGAGCATAGTATCCAACAGTTTTTCAACTCTTGTTGTCCTTCCTCCCCACTCTAGTAAACCCCAGTGTCTCTGTGGCCATATTTATGTCCCTGAGTACTCAGTGTTTAGCTCCCACTTATAAGGGTGAACACATGGTATTTTGTTTTCTGTTCCTCATTAATTTGCTAAGAATAATGGTCTCCAGCTGGTATCTATGTTGCTGCAAAGGATATGTTTGTCTTTTATGGCTATGTAGTATTCTACAGTATATATGTGCCATATTTTCCTCATCCAATACACCACTGATGGGCACCTAGTTTGATTCCACGTTTTGCAACTGTGAATAGTGCTGCAATGAACACACGAGTGCATTTTTTCTTTGGTAAAAACATGTATTTTCTTTTGGATATGTACCCAGTCATGTGATTGCTAGGTCAAATGGTATCTCATGGGATATCCGGTAAATCCAATATTCACCTTTAAAAATTCCTACAATTGGCCAGGTGTGGTGGTGCATGCCTGTACTCCCAGCTACTTGGGTGAGTGAGGTGAAAGGATCCCTTGAGCCCAGGAGGATGAGGTTGCAGAGATAAGATCACACCCTTGCACTCCAGCCTGCACTCCAGCCTGGGTGACAGAGTGAGACTCTGTCTCCAAAAAAACAGGCCGGGCGCGGTGGCTCACACCTGTAATCCCAGCACTTTGGGAGGCCGAAGGGGGTGGATCACAAGGTCAAAAGATAGAGACCATCCTGGTCAACAAGGTGAAACCCTGTCTCTACTAAAAATACAAAAATTAGCTGGGCGTAGTGGCGCAAGCCTGTAGTCCCAGCTACTCAGGAGGCTCAGGCAGGAGAACTGCTTGAACATGGGAGGCAGAGGTTGCAGTGAGCCAAGATCATGTCACTGCACTCCAGCCTGGCAACAGAGCAAGACTGTCTCAAAAAAGAAAAATAAAAAAAGAATTCCTACAACTACTTAATAGGTGCACAATGATCATATACAATCCTCTTTGCATATTCCTAACTTCCTAGAGGGCAGGGATTGAGACAGAAGATAAGCAAGTAATGATTTTATGAGTATAATTTTTCTAAATGTATTATTATACAATTAAGATGATCACTATGCAAATGTAAGATCTTTAAGATTACTCACCCTTCTCCAAAGTAGGACTTAAAATAGTCCTTACAAGTTTTTAAACATTGATATAATTTACATAACAATTTATCCATTTAAAATGTACAATTCAGTGGTTTTTATATTTACAAAGTTTAAAACACTTTCATTACCTGAAAAAGAAACCTCTTATCCATTAAGACTCACTCCCCATTACCTGCCAACCTATCCCCATCAGCCCTAGGCAACTACTTAACTACTTTCTGTCTTTATACATTTACGTATTGTGGACATTTTCATATAAGTAGAACCATAAAATATGTGTTTTGTGATTAAATTATTTCATATAGCATGATGTCTTTGAGGATTGTCCATGTCATAATATGTATGGTTTTTTTTCCTGCCAAACAGTATTCTGTTAAATGGGTATAGCATACTTTACTCATTCATCAGTTGGACATTTGCATTGTTTCACCTTTTGGCTATTAAAAATAATGCTGCAGCCGGGCGCGGTGGCTCACGCTTGTAATCCCAGCACTTTGGGAGGCCGAGGCGGGTGGATCACGAGGTCAAGAGATCGAGACCATCCTGGTCAACATGGTGAAACCCCGTCTCTACTAAAAATACAAAACATTAGCTGGGCATGGTGGTGCACGCCTGTAGTCCCAGCTACTCGGGAGGCTGAGGCAGGAGAATTGCTTGAACCCAGGAGACGGAGGTTGCGGTGAGCCGAGATCGCGCCATTGCACTCCAGCCTGGGTAACAAGAGTGAGACTCCGTCTCAAAAAAAAAACCAATAATAATAATAATGCTGCAATGAACAATCTGTGTTCAAGCTTTTGTGAGGACGTATCATTTCTTTTAGGGATACATCCAGTGGAACTGCAGGTTCATATAGCCACTCTGTTTGAAATTTTGAGCCACTACCAAACTATTCCAAACTGGCTGCAACATTTACATTCCAACCAGAAATGTATGAATATTTCAATTCCTCCACATCCCCCCAACACTAGTTATTGTCTGTCTTATTATGCCTGTCTATCCTACAGGGTATGAAGATGCAGACCATTGTGGTTTTGATTTGAATTTACCTAATGACTCATAATCTCAAAATGTTCAGCATTGTTTCATGTTTTTTTGTTTTGTTTTGTTTTTTTCAGATGGAGTCTTGCTCTGTTGCCCAGGCTAGAGTGCAGTGACATGATCTCCTCTCACTGCAACCTCTGCCTCCTAGGTTCAAGTGATTCTCTTGCCTCAGCCTCCTGAGTAGTTGGGATTACAGGCACATGCCACCATGCTCCACTAATTTTTGTATTTTCGGTAGAGACAGTTTCACCATGTTGGTTGGTCAGGCTGGTATCGAACTCCTAACCTCATGATCCACGCACCTCAGCCTCCCAAAGTGCTGGGATTACAGGCATGAGCCACCATGACCGGCTGTTTCATGTTCTTTTTTTTTTTTTTTTTTTAAGATGGGGTTTCACTATGTTGGTCAGTCTGGTCTTGAACTCCCTACCTCAGGTGATCTGCCCACCTTGGCCTCCAAAGTTCTTGGATTACAAGCATGAGCCACCACGCCCGGCCTGTTCCCTGTTTTTATTATCCATTTGCATATCCTTCTGGGGAGAAATATTCAGATCTTTGGCCCATTTTTAAATTTTAATTTTAAATTATTTATATATTTTAATAACTTTTATCAGGTATATGATTCACAAATATTTCCTCTCATTTTGTTTCCACCTCCATTAATGGTGTCATTTGAAGCACAAATGTTTTTAACTACAATAAAGTTCATTTTTTTCTTTTATTATATATGCCTTTGCTGTCATAGCTAAGATATCACTGCCCAAACCAACGTCACAAATATATACTCCTATGTTTTATCTAAAAGTTTTATAGGGCCAGGCATAGTGACACACGCCTGTAATCCTAGAACTTTGGGAAGCTGAAGTGGGATGATCATTTGATCCCAGGAGTTCGAGACCAGCTTGAGCAACAGACTCCATTTCTATAAAAAATCAAAAAATTAGCTAGGCATGGTGGGGCATGCCTGTGGTCCCAGCTACTTAGGAGGCTGAGGCAGGAGGACTGTGTGAGCCTGGTCAAGGCTACAGTGAGCCGTGTTTGTGCCACTGCCCTCCAGCCTAGATGAGAGTGTTACTTTGTCTCAAAAAAAAAAAAAAGTTATTTGGTTTCCGGCTTTATATTTAGGTTTTTAAATCCGTTTTAATTTTTATGTATGGTGTGATACAGAGGCCCAAATGGATTCTTCTGCATGGAGATATCCAGCTGCACAGTATCATAATGAAATAGTCTTTTCATTTAAAATATTGTTTTATAATAATCTTCTCAACTATTGTATTGTCCCAGTACAATGGGGGACTATTCTTTCCCCCATTGAACTATGTTGGCTCCCATATGGAAAAGCACATTGGCCCTAAATGTATGGGTTTATTCCTCAATTCTCAATTCCATCCCATTGACCTATGTCTATCTTTATGCTAGTATCCCACTGTCTTGATTAACATAGCGTTGTAGTCTTTGAAATTGAAAAATGTTTTCCAAGTTTTTTCAATATCATTTTGATTATTGAAATAATATTGATAAAAAAAGAAATAATATTGAAAAATATATTGTTCTGGGGTCCCTCAGTTCCATTTTAATTTTTGGTTAAGCTTGTCAATTTCTGTAAAATGCCACTTGGGATTTCAACAGAGACTGCACTAGAGGCCAGGTGCAGTGGCTCACATCTGTAATCCCAGAACTTTGGGAGTCTGAGGCAGGCAGATCGCCTGAGCCCAGTAGTTCAAGACCAGCCTGGGCAACATGGCAAAACCCTGTCTCTACAAAAAATACAAAAATTAGCTGGGCATGATGGCACATGCCTGTAGTCCCAGCTATTTGGGAGACTGAAGTGGGAGGCTTGTTTGTGCCCAGGTTGAGGATGCAGTGCCCAGGTTGAGGACTGCACCACCACACTCCACCCTGGACAACAGAGGACGACCCTGTCTCAGGAAAAAAAAAAAAAAAAAAAAAAAAAAAAAAAAAAGACTGCATTGGAAATCTATTGCTATCTTAACAATATTGTCTTCTAATCTATGAATATAGATATGTTTGCATTTATTAGACTGTCTACTTTTTTAAAACAATGTTTTGATATGGTGTATTAACTGCCTTTTGGATGTTAAATCAATCTTGCATTCCTGGGATAAACCCCAGTTTGTCATGAAGTATAATTCTTTTCATGTAGTCATGCACCTCTTAACAACAGTCCTGAGAAATGTGTTACGTGATTTTATTATGTGAACATCATAGAGTATACTTACACAAATCAAGGGTCTATGGCATAGCCTATTAGTCCTTGGCTACAAACCTGAACAGCATGCTCCTGTACTGAACAGAATACTGTAGGCAACTGAAACACAACGCATTTGTGTGTCTCAACACATCTAAACACAGAAAAAGCACAGTAAAAATACTGTATAAAAGGTACAAAGCAGTACACTTCTATACAGCATTTAACAAGGATGAAACTTGCAGGACTAGAAGTTGTTCTGGGTGAATCAGTGAGTGACCGTGAAGGCCTAGGACATTACTGCACAATACTGTAGACCTTATAAACACTGCACACTTAGGCTACATTTATAAAAAGCTTTTCTTCAATAAATTAGCCTTAGCTTACTGTACTTTTACGTTATAAACTCAAATTTGTTAACTTTTTTCACTCTTTTGTAATAACACTTAGAACACAAACACATTGTACAACTGTACAAAATATTTTCTTTACATTTTTGTAAGTTTATTTCTAACTTTTTCCCTTTTTAAAAAAAAATTAAGTCACATAAACACATTAAGCTAGGCCTACACCAGGGCAGGATCATCAATATCACTGTCTTCCACCTCCACATCTCATTCTACTGGAAGGTCTTCAGGGGCACTAACAAGCATGGAGCTGTCATCTTGGATGACAACGCCTTCTTCTGGAATACCACCTGAAGGACCTGCCTGAGGTTGTTTTACAAAATGTCGTTATGTGGTGGTACATGACTGTATATTGCTGGATTTGACTTGCTTATATTTCCTTGAGCTTGTTTGATGTATAGATTGCTTTTCATCAAGTTTGGCACATTATTGGCCATTATTTGTACTTTTTCTGTCTCCTCCTCTCCTCTTCTAGTATTCCCATTATGAGCATATTTGTGTCCCACATTTCTCTAAGGCTCCATTCATTTTTCTTCACTTTTTTCCAGGTCCAGAATTTCCATTTCTGTGTATAGAAATGGTGTATGTGTGTCCACTATACTTCATTGATACAGTCATTGTCATCATATCTCCCTTCAATTAAACAGTTTCTTTAATTTCTTTGAAGATACTTATAATAGCTGCTTTGAAGTCATTGGTCACTAAGTTCAATATCTGGTTCTCATCAAGATAACTTCTAGTCTTTTTTCCTGTGTATGAATCACATGTTCCTCTTTCTTTGCATGCCTCATTTTACTGCAGTGAACACTTTAGGTACTATTGTTGAAGCTCTGGATGACACTCTCTGCTCCACGTTTTGTCTCTGTTGTTTATTCACTTATTTGGTGACCTGGCTAGACTAATCCTGTGAAGTCCATTCCTCCAGTGTACAGCCTCTAATGACTCCATTTAGATTTTTTTGTTTTTGTTTTTAAATCTGGCTTCCTAAGGGTCATCCTTGGGTCAGTACAGTTTAGTAGTCAGCCACTGATAGATTAGAAGTTGTGCTTAAAACCCCCGAGCCAATAAAGTTTTTTGTTTTGTTGTTTTAGAGACAGGGTCCTGCTCTGTTGCCCAGGCTGCAGTCCAGTGGGCAATCTTAGTTCACTGCAACCTCCGCCTCCCGGGTTCAAGTGATTCTCCTGCCTCAGCCTCCCTAGTAGCTGGGATTATAGGCACATGCCACCACGCCCAGCTATTTTTTGCATTTTTAGTAGAGATGGGTTTTCGCCATGTTGACCAGGCTGGTCTAAAACTCCTGACCTCAAGTGATCCACCTGCCTCAGCCTCCCAAAGTGCTGGGATTACAGGCGTGAGACACCGTGCCCAGGCCCAATACGGTTTTCATTCTTTACTGTTTACTCTGTAGCTTAGAGACTGCTTTCACACTTCAGGGAGTTTACTATTTTGTCCCACATTTAGTGAGGAACTAATAGCAAAGCAGTTCCTTCTTCAGTTGCTTCTGAGAGAATGCAGATTTATGTATGTGTACATTTTTCCATATCACCAACTATGACCATGATTTTAGCAAGGCCTCCGTTGCTCTTTCTTTGCTCTCCCTTCTAAACTTCTGGCTGGTCTTCCTCTGTACGTATTATACCATGCTGCTAGTCTGCACATATTGCTAATTGGTTATCCTATTCTTATGAGCAATTCCTAGAGTCATAAGTTGCTCCACAGGACAAATAAAGTCAGGTTTCTCAGGAAGGGCCAAGGTCTTGCCAGTCTTTAAGGTTTGCACTGACCCCGCTCCCTTGGGAGAGCCTCTGCATTATGAAGCAGTATCTGGAGGGGATAGGAGTTCCAATTTGGGCCATGCCTGCTGGAATACCTCTTCCACAATAGCTCTTCTGCAACATGACATTGGGTGGGAAAATGAATGCAGCCTCTAGCTCAGACGTTATGACCCCCACTATTATTAAGTTCTGTAAAGTTTGAATATATTGAGTTTCAATTTATTGCGAATCCTCTGATCACTCTCCAGAGACTGTGAATGATTGCCTGTGCTAATTTTAACCAATGAAATGGGTATTCCTCTGGGAAGAAGTTCCATTGAACTCTTCATAGTGCCACCTAGAGGTCCCCCACATTCCAATTTTCAATTGATTATGCAGAAAGTGCTAATCAAGTTTGGGAATTTAACCTAGTCCATGAAGCTGATTACAAATGCAAAAATTATTCATTTCTCATTCTTAAACGCTGGAATTACTATTTACTTTAAAAAAATTATATGCTATGTTCTCTCTTATTACCCCAACTAGCAGAAAACTGGATACAAACGGATGCAAGGGCAAGGTGGAATGCAAAAAAAACTCAGTCTTGTTCAATTTCATAGGTGTCATTATATCTAAGGCTGGAATACTCAGAAATGCCCAGGATGTCAGTCTATTAAATATGTGCTCATTCATTCATACTTTTTGCATTTTGTCTGAAATGGCTCAGGCAATCTGTTTGCCCATGAAGGTAAACTATAATAAATGCAAATTATCTCAGTAACAATTACAGAGAGTAACTTTTCTAGTAGACAATTCTACTATGTTAATAAAAGTTATGTGTGACACTATTGACTTATTCTTTCCAGATCAACCCCAAGATCAAAAGGAAGGAAAAAGTATAATAAAAAGGAAAACAAATGTTAGAATTCTAATAGGAACTTTAGTATCAAACATTAAGCCAATATTAATAATGGCAACAATTCTACACAAACAGTAAAGAAAAATACTTTTTGTGAATGCCAAGTGTCTACTTAAAAATAAAAAATAAAGAAAAATACTTTTTGTATAACTGCAATAATAAACCAAATTTTCCATTTCTTTTATCGTCTAGACATGTTTTGCACTGAAGCAAAATAGCTATTCTTTATTTAACTATTATGGTTTTTGCCATGAAAAATATTTTTCAGATAACTATATTTGGCTTATTTGTACTGCCATATAAATAATCTTAAGTAGGTAAAAAATTAAAAGAAATATGCACAAAAAAAGGTATCCAGGTACATCTAAGTATTTTATTTGTTGGGAAAAAAGATACCCAGGGAATCATTATTGAACAAAAAGACACACCTAAGGGAAAAATTATTTTTCTTCTGGAACATAAATTTAAGTTTAGAAAAGTTTCTTTAATGATAAAATAATCAAATCCCTTCTCACAATGGAAAGTTCTACATGATCTTAAGGACCAAAATATCATGATCTGAAAAGCTACTTGGAAAGTTATTTGCAGTACAAACTCTATCACATTTACTTAAAAAGCGGCTGAAGTTGCTTTTTTTCCAGGTATACAGGCAACATTCCACACCATTCAATACTATCTTCCTTTTGTTGAAACACTTTCTTCTGATTGCTTCCAGAATATCAGTCTCCTGATTTTTCTTATAGGTCACTGGTGGGTCCTTCTCAGTCCTTTGCTGGTTCCTCTTCTTCTCCTCTACTTCTCAATGATGACATATCTTAGGTCTCCATCTTTTGCCACCTTCTCTTCTCTAGCTGTACTACATGATCTCATCCAGTTATGGTTATTCCCTAATGACTCTCAAATTAATTTTTCCAGTCCCAAATTGTACCCTGAAGCCAGACTTGGATATCCAAATGCCTACACAGCAGCATTTCCAACCTTATATAGCCAAAACAGAACTTGATTCCACATTCCTCCAAACCTGTCCCTTCTCCAGTACACCTCATCTCTGAAACTCAGAATTCACCCATTCTGTCCCAGTGGAATTCATCCTGGGATGCAAAGATGATTCAACATATACAAATCAGTAAATATGATATATCATGTTAACAGAATGAAGGACAAAAGCCATATGACAATCTCAAAAGATACAGAAAAAGCATTTGACAAAATTCAACACATGTTATCCCCATTCCCTGCCTTTTCTTTATAGCACTTGATATGTTGTATTTCCTTATGTTGTTATTGTCTGTCTTCTCCATTGGAATATAAACTCCATAAAAACAGGTACTTTGGGCTGGGTACAGTGGCTCATGGCTGTAATCCCAACACTTTGGGAGGCCAAACTGGGTGGATCACTTGAGGTCAAGAGTTCAAGACCACCCTGTCCAACATGACAAAACCCTGTCTCTACTAAAAATACAAAAATTAGCTGGCCATGGTGGCAGGCACCTATAATCCCTGCTGCTCAGGAGGCTGAGGCAGGAGAATCGCTTGAACCAGAAGGTAGAGGTTGCAGTGAGCCGAGATCATACCACTGCACTCCAGACTGGGCAACAGAGTGAGACTCCATCTCAAAAAAACAAAAAACACAGATACTTTGTACTGGTCACAACTGGATAACCAGCACACAGAAGAGTACCTGGCACAGAGTAAGGAGCTCAATAAATACTTATTGAATCAATTAATGAGTCAATGGACGAATGGGATTTCTAGTCTGAACGCTATCCAATAATATAATTTAGGGTTTGGTTTTCTTAATGGGGAAAAAAAGAACCCCAAGTATGCATCCTTAAAGACAAAAATTAATTCAGCTTGATTCTTCTCAAATGATATAAATTTTATTAGAAGGGAGAGTTGTTCAGTAGCACTGAGGCAAAATTCTATAGTAAATTTTCGCAAGATATTCTAGCTATTATTAATTTTTTTTAAACTTCAGACTTCCTTCTGAAAGTAAAATTTCGGTTAGTTTATTTAGTCCTCAACACTTAAAAACTGAAGCCACAGACACACACATATATATACACACACATACACACACACACACACATATATATATATATATATATACATAAACAAAATAGAGCAGTTTCATGAAATGAAACATATATAGGAATGTCTTGATTACCCAACAAATCCTCTCGCCTTCATTCCCTCATCAAATTGCTACGATTGAAGGCCCAGGAAGTTACCAACTACTTAGGGCTTTTAGAGCCATACGTGTTGCATCCTGTTAATTTGGTGCTCGTGCTATTGTTCACAGTAAGAAAAATGGGAATGTCCCCAGAGGCAGCAAAGTATTTTGCATGTGTATGTCTGTGAATTACCTGTCACCACATATTACTGCTGTCTTCCATCAATGCAGCTCATAGTATACAAAAACGTGGAAAAAATCCTACCACAAAACAGATGTGTCTTTTTATATACAATTTGGTAGAATGCAGAGCCTGATGATGAAGGGGTCATTTTTCACTAGTAGGCTAAAGAATTTACATCTTGAAAAATCAGTTAGCCACGCCAAGGCTCTCCTAAGCCATGAACAGAAGGCCAGTCTGAGTACTCCTTGAGGGTGGCAGTCAGTGAAATGAAAATAGGAACTCAAGATGAGCCACTTTGCCTCTAGCATCAAGGAAGGAGTTTAGTCCAGTATGCTCAGTTTATGTTAACATTCATTTAATACTGATTGTTGTAGTTTATGCCCTCTGCTCTGGTAACGGAAGAACGATGAACACTACTTCTTATAAAAAGTTTCAGGCCTTGTAACCCCTGTGAAAATAAATAGTCCAAATACCAGCTCCATTTCTTTCCCTGCAGGCACAGAAAAAGGAAAATTACTTATCGAATATTTTACTATGGTTTTTTCTCTATTTCCTCCTCTTTCCCTAGAAAGAGTTCACAGGATCCTGTATGCACCTATCAAAAGTTAGTTCAAGGAGGAAATAAGCTCAGTCACTAAGTAACATTTAAACCAGAAAGTACCCAATTCCAAGGGCTAAGCATCCATTTTATTTGTTGGCAAAAAAAAAAAAAAAAAAATTAAATACTGTGAAATGGAAATGTGTCATTATTCTCACACTCTAGGAGATAACATAGGAGCAGATATTATTATATTACTGCCTATATGAAACATGTAAATAGCAAGAGTTTTTGATAATGACATAATTATGGTTTTTTTTTTTTTAATTTTTTGAGACAGGCTCTTGTTCTGTTGCCCAAGCTGGAATGCAGTAGTGATCACAGCTCACTGCAGCCTCAACCTCCCAGGCTAAAGCAATCATCCTGCCTCAGCCTCCTGAGTAGCTGGGACCACAGGCATGCACCACTATGCCCGGCTAATTTTTTAAAATTTTAGTGGAGGCAGGTCTCGCTATGTTGCCCAGGCTGGTCTCAAAATCCAGGCCTCTGGGTCCAGTGGCTCACGTCTATAATCTCAGCACTTTGGGAGGCTGAGGTGGGCAGATCACTTAATATCAGGAGTTCGAGACCAGCTGGCTAACAGGGAGAAGCCTCTTCTGTACTAAAAAAGCAAAAATTAGCCAAGTATGGTGGTACACACCTGTAATCCCAGCTATTTGGGAGGCTGAGGCAGAAGAAACACTTGAACCTGGGAGGCAATTGCAGTGAGCCGAGATTAAACCACTGCACTCCAGCCTGGGAGACAGAGTGAGCCCCTTCCCCAAAAAAAAAAAAAAAAAAAAAATCCAGGCCTCAAGAGCTCCTCCTGCCTCAATCTCCCCAAGTGCTGGGATTGCAGGCAAGAGCCACAATGCCCAGCCTATGTACAGTTTTGTTAAATCAGTCTCATTACAGTCATACTTTATATACATGCAATTGTACTTATATAAAATAAGACAATGTGTGGTCACAACAGCAAGAGTCAAACTACGAAAAGTTATATCCTAGAGAAGACTAGAAAGAGTAAGTGCCAATAAATTCACATTAAAGTCACTGGAATGAATTTGGAAGGTAAACACTTCATTTTGACTTTGTGGAGGCAGCAGGCTTAAGATTTAGAAAAAAGGAAAGGTCTAAATTCTCTTGATGAAATTAAGCTGTATGAAATCCCTCAATATGATGAAAGTAAATTTATTTACCCGAATAGAGCTCACGTTTACTGTCCTTTCTTCTGGGCTTTCCTTAAAAACAAAAACAAACAAACAAAAAAGAAGTGGGGAGACAGGGGGATGGAAATACTTGGTTAGCACAAATCACCAGAAAATTAAGATGGCATTTATTCCAACCATCACTCTTGGATTCCTTTCAAATACACACCTACTATATAACCTTCCACATTTCTTTCTCCTTAGAAGCACAGAGGGGAAATAAAATCACAGTAGATAAAGTGATCACCATTTTGCTTATCTATGGCTTCATTTTAAAATTCTGTACTTAGCCACCAGGGTTAGGGATGAAGGGTGTTAGAGGTTTTTCTGAGGAATGTGATCACTGAATTGAGTCTTAAAAGATGAAGAGGAAGTTTGGTGAGGCAAGCTGTGTACATGGTAGATTCTATTAAACTAATTCTTTATAAAATCTCTAAGCCTAGGTAGTCCTATATTTCCTGGCTTTAACTATCACTTACTGTATTTCACTGAATCTAAGATCTATCAGCTCTAAGAAATAACATTTTAAAAATTATTGCTAAGTGAAAACTGCCTATTAAACTATGTATAACAGGCTGGGCACAATGTCTCATGCCTATAATCTCAACACTTTGGGAGGCCAAGGTGGGCAGATCTCTTGAGACTAGGAGTTTAAGATCAGCTTGGTCAATATGAGACCTTGTCTCTATTTAAATAAATAAACTATGTATAACACAATGCATTTTTAACAGAATTGTTATAATGATTAAGAGCTGTTTGCTTATAGCCATTACTGGAAAAATAAAAATAAATTTAAGAAAAAGTTCAGATGTAGGCAGATTTTTACCATACATCATTTTTGTAAACATAGATATAAACAAAATAAATTGGTGAAAGTACTTCTAAAACTTCAGAGTACAACTCCTCTATTCAAAGTACAACTCCTCTGAGTTGTGGAATGTCTATATTTTTTCACACCACATCATTCTCTGTGCCATAGAGTGTTGGTGATGTAGCATTTCTTTTTTCTGTTTACTCACACATAATAGTACATATTTATGGGGTACAATGCAATGTTTCAATATGCGTATATACTGTTTAATGATCAAATCATGGTAATTAGCATATCTATCACCATAAACATTATTTCCTTGCTGTGGGAACATTCAAATTCCTCTCTTGGCTATTGGAAATATACAATGCATTTCTTAAAAGAACTAATAGCTAATGATGCTGTGGTCTCAATTATATAAAGCTAACTACTTTTGGCTTCTGCTTCAGGAAAGCCCATAACTGGTATGAATCACTGCTTCTGCCTTCCCTCCCTCCAAATCATTGGGTTTTTGAAGGTCACAACAATGCTCCAATATTGTCTCCAGATTTTTCAGTCTGCCTGTGCACACTCCCACAGCAAATGACAAATATGTCATGATTCTTACCTGACCTACAATGATCACAAAATGTATCTGCTCTCTTAGAAGTAGGAAAGTGAAAAAAAAAGTTTTTGAAATTGGTAAATATACTACTCGCTGATGAATTCCATATATAATTTATTTCTCTAGCTTGAACCTCTCTTCTGAGCACCGCGTGCCTATTTAAAGCTGTCTACTAACATTTTTTCTTGGATGTTTAACAAGCATCTCAAACTTAAGTAGGTCAAACAGAACTTGATTCTCAAATTGTCCTCCCCACAAAACAAAATAACCTCTCCTGTTTTCTCATCAGTATTCCTCTTAATAATAAACAAAACCACCATCAACCCAAGTATTCAAGTCAAAATAACAAAAAGTCAGTCAGTCGCGGTGGCACATGCCTGTAATCCCAGCACTTTGGGAGGCCGAGGCGGGTGGATCACCTGAGATCAGGAGTTCAAGACCAGCCTGGCCAACATGGTGAAACCCGATCTCTACTAAAAATACAAAAAAGTAGCTGGGCGTGGTGGCGGGTACCTGTAATCCCAGCTACTTGGGAGGCTGAGGCAGGAGAATCACTTGAACTAGGGAGGCGGAGGCTTCAGTGAGTTGAGATCACACCATTGCACTCCAGCCTGGGCAACAAAAGCGTAACTCTGTCTCAAAATAAACCAAAACTGGCTAGGCATGGTGGCTCATGCCTGTAATTCCAGAACTTTGGGAGGCCAAGGTGGGCAGATCTCTTGAGGTCAGGAGTTCGAGACCAGCCTGACCAACATGGCGAAACTCTGTCTCTACTAAAAATACATTAGCTGGGTGTGGTGGTGCAAGCCTGCAATCCCAGCTATTAGGGAGGCTCAGGCATGAGAATCACTAGAACCTGAGAGGCAGATGTTGCGGTGAGCCAAGATCATGCCACTGCACTCCAGCCTGGGCAACAGAGCAAGACTCTGTATAAAAAAAAAAAAAGTGATCTCCATTAAACGTCAACTCAGACCATTTTACAACCCTACTTAAAAATCATTCCAGCCAGGCACAGTGGCTCACACCTGTAATCCCATCACTTTGGGAGGCTGGCAGGCAGATCACCTGAGGTCAGGAGCTCAAGACAAGCCTGGCCAACACGGTGAAACTCCGTCTCTACTAAAAATACAAAAATTAGCCAGGTGAGGTGGCAGGCACCTATAATCTCAGCTATTTGGGAGGCTGAGGCAGGAGAATCACTTGAACACAGGAGGCGGAGGATGCAGTGAGACCAGATGGTGCCACTGTGCTCCAGCCTGGGCAACAAGAGAGAAACTCCGTCTCAAAAAAAAAATCATTCTATTGTTTCCCACTGTACTCTTTTTTTTTTTTTTTTTGAGACCGAGTCTTGCTCTGTCACCAGGCTGGAGTGCAGTGGCACAATCTCAGCTCACTACAACCTCCGCCTCCTGGGTTCAATCAATTCTCCTGCCTCAGCCTCCCGAGTAACTGGGACTACAGGCGTGTGCTACCACACCCAGCTAATTTTAAGTAGAGATGGGGTTTCACCATGTTGGCCAGGATGGTCTCGATCTCTTGACCTCATGATCCGCCCGCCTCGGCCTTCCAAAGTGCGGGGATTACAGGTGTGAGCCACTGCACCTGGCCTCCCACTGTACTCTTAAACAGACCTGTAAGATAGATGGCTCCTGCATCCCTCCAACCTTATTTTACTCCACTCTTCCTCTTGTTCCTTAATGCTAAGCCACACTGGTCTTATTTACTCTTCCCATTGCCTACATCACTCTTCTATTTATTTCCAAGCTAGCTGATTCTCATTCTTTAGAATAAATCTTAGATTGAATGTTATCCGTTCAAAAAGGTCTTCCTGGACCATCCATCCCTGACAACTCTACAGGGACTCTATCTCACCCCACACTGTTTATTTTCTTTGTAGCATTCATCAGAATTTAAAATTATTATGTTTTTTTCATTTTATTACTTATCATTTGCCCTCATAAGAATATAAACTCCATTGGGCAGAGATACAATCTGTTTCCTTCAACACTGTATTTCCAGTGCCAGGAGCAGAAGGGACACCAAATAAATATTTGCTGAATGAATAAAGAAACAACTAGTTGTTAATTAAAAGGCAATTTGTGATAAGAAAACACAGAACTTCGGAATTTCCCAAAATGTAGGCTCTACACGTTTAAAATATTTCAAATTATTAAGTGAGCTGAATTCTTTAATAATGAGATCTAACTGGCCAAATTAAAGTTTACTAAATTATCTCTAAAGAATCTGGCTAATTTGAAACATTTTCAAGGTAGTAACTCAGTAAAAACTTCAGGCCAATATTCTTGATGAACACTGATGCAAAAATCCTCAACAAAATACTAGCAAACTGAATCCAGCAGCACATCAAAAAGCTAGTCCACCAAAATCAAGCGGGCTTTATCCCTGGGATGCAATGTTAGTTCAATATACACAAATCAATAAATATGATTCACCACATAAACAGAACTAAAAACAAAAACCACATGATCAGAACCAATTGATGCAGAAAAGACTTTTGATAAAATTCAGTCTCCCTTCAAGTCAAAACTCTCAACAAACTAGGCATTGAAGGAACATATCTCAAAATGGTAAGAACCATATATGACAAACCCACAGCCATCATCATACTGAACAGACAAAAGCTGGGGGTATTCCCCTTGAAAATAGGGACAAGAAAAGGATGCACTCTCTCACCACTCCTATTCAACATAGTGCTGGAAGTCCTAGCTAGAGCAATCAGGCAAGAAATAAATAAATAAATAAAAGGATCCAAATAGGAAGATAACAAGTCAAACGATCTCTGTTTTCAGATGATATGCTTCTATACCAAAAAAATCCCAGTCTCTGCCCAAAAGTTCCTAGACCTGACAAACAACTTCAGCAAAGTTTCAAGATACAAAATCAATGCACAAAAATCAGTAGCATTTCTACACGCCAACATCACCTAAGCTGAGAACCAAATCAAGAACACAAACCTATTCACAATAGCTACAAAAAGAATAAAATATGAAGGAATATGGCTAACCAGGGAGATGAAAGATTTCTATGAGAGTTAAAAAACACTGTTCAAGGAAATCAGAGATGACACAAATGGAAAAAAACATTCCATGCTCATGGATAGGAAGAATCAATATTGTAAAAATGGCCATACTGCCCAAAGCAATTTACAGATTCAACGCTATTCCTATTAAACTACCAATAACATATCCATCAACAGATGAATGGATAAAGAAAATGCAGTAGATATACACAATGGGATATTATTCAACCATACAAAATAATGAAATTCTGTCATTTGCAATTACATGGATGGAACTGGAGTACATTATGGTAAATGAAATAAGCCAAGCACAGAACAACAAATACTGCATGTTCTCACGCATATGTGGGAGCTAAAAAAAAAGTGGATCTTCAATAACAGACTTAAAGAGAGCCAAATCAAGAACAAACTTCCATTCACAATTGCCACAAAGAGAATAAAATACCTAGGAATACAACTAACAAGGAACGTAAAGGACCTCTTCAAGGAGAACTACAAGCCACTGCTCAACGAAATAAGAGAGGACACAAACAGATGGAGAAACATTCCAGGTTCATGGTTAGGAAGAATCAATATCGTGAAAATGGCCATACTGCCCAAAGTAATTTACAGATTCAATGCTATCCCCATCAAGCTACCAATGACCTTCTTCAGAGAACTGGAAAAAATCACCTTAAACTTCATATGGAACCAAAAGAGAGCCCGCATAGCCAAGTCAATTCTAAGCAAAAAGAACAAAGCGGGAGGCATCACACTACCAGACTTCAAACTATACTACAAGGCTACAGTAATCAAAACAGCATGGTACTGGTACCAAAACAGAGATATAGACCAATGGAACAGAACAGAGGTCTCAGAGGCAACACAACATATCTACAACCATCTGATATTTGACAAACCAGACAAAAACAAGCAATGGGGAAAGGATTCCCTGTTCAATAAATGGTGTTGGGAAAGCTGGCTAGCCATGTGCAGAAAGCAGAAACTGGACCCCTTCCTGACACCTTACACTAAAATTAACTCCAGATGGGTTAAAGACTTAAACATAAGACCTAACACCATAAAAACCCTAGAAGAAAATCTAGGCAAAACCATTCAGGACATAGGTGTAGGCAAGGACTTCATGACCAAAACACCAAAAGCATTGCAACAAAAGCCAAAATAGACAAATGGGACCTAATCAAACTCCACAGCTTCTGCACAGCAAAAGAAATAGTCATTAGAGTGAATCAGCAACCAACAGAATGGGAAAAAATTTTTGCTGTTTACCCATCTGACAAAGGGCTGATATCCACAATTTACAAAGAACTAAAACAGATTTACAAGAAAAAAACTAACGAGCCCATTCAAAAGTGGGCAAAGGATATGAACAGACACTTTACAAAAGAAGACATACATGAGGCCAACAAACATATGAAAAAATGCTCATCATCACTGGTCATTAGAGAAATGCAAATCAAAACTACATTGAGATACCATCTCACGCCAGTTAGAATGGCGATCATTAAAAAACCTGGAGACAACAGATGCTGGAGAGGATGTGGTGAAATAGGAACACTTTTGCAGTGTTGGTGGGAGTGTAAATTAGTTCAACCATTGTGGAAGACAGTGTGGCGATTCCTCAAGGACCTAGAAATAGAAATTCCATTTGACCCAGCAATCCCATTACTGGGTATATATCCAAAGGATTACAAATCTTTCTACTATAAGGACACGTGCACACGAATGTTCATTGCAGCACTGTTTACAATAGCAAAGACCTGGAACCAACCCAAATGCCCATCGACGATAGACTGGATAGGGAAAATGTGGCACATATACACCATGGAATATTATGCAGCCATCAAAAACGATGAGTTTGGGTCCTTTGTAGGGACATGGATGAACCTGGAAACCATCATTCTCAGCAAACTGACAGAAGAGCAGAAGATCAAACACCACATGTTCTCACTCATAGGTAGGTGTTGAACAATGAGAACACATGGACACAGGGAGGGGAGCACTACACACTTGGGTCAGTTGGGGGGAAATAGAGGAGGGATGGTGGGGGGTGGGGAGCTGGGGAGAGATAGCAAGGGGAGAAATGCCAGATGTAGGTGATGGGGAGGAAGGCAGCAAATCACACTGCCACATGTGTACCTATGCAACAATTTTGCATGTTCTTCACATGTACCCCAAAACCTAAAATGCAATAAAATAAATAAATGGGGAGGAAAAAAAAATCAAATGATAACAAAACAAAAAAAAAAAGAAAAAAAAGAAAGAACTAGATATTTTAGGACTTCCCACATAGACCAAAAAAAAAAAAACAAAAAAAGTGGATCTCACGGAGGTAGAGAGTAGAATGATGGTTACCAGAGGCTGGGAAAAGGGGGAGGGGGACAGGTATGAAGAGAGGTTGGTTACTGGGTCCAAAATATAGTTAGATAGGAAGATTAAGTTCTAGTGTTTAATAGCACAGTAGTGTGACTATAAGTAATAATTCATTGTATATTTCAAAATAGCTAGAAGAGATCTGGAATGTTCTTGAAATGGAAAAATGGTGTTTGAGTTGATAGATATCCCATTTACTCTAATTTGATCATTATACATTGCATGCATATATCAAAATATCACATAAATACCCCAAATTCAAAAAAACAAAAAAACAGTGTTTTGTTTTTTCTTTTTTGAGACAAGGTCTCACTCTGTCATCCAGGCTAGAGAGTTCAATGGTGCAATCACAGCTCACAGCAACCTTGACCTCCTAGGCTCATGTGGATCCTCGCACCTGAACTTCCCAAGCAGCCGAGAACATGCCACCACATCCAGCTAACTTTTTTTAAATTTTATATAAAAACAGCATCACACTATATTGCCAAGGCTGGTCTCAAACTCCTGGGTTCAAGCGATCCTCCCACTTTGGCCTCCCAAAGTGCTGGGATTACACGCATGAATCACAGTGCCCGGCCCCAATGTCCTCTCTTGCTTGTTACTGATCTAGGGTCAATTTATTCTACCTCTTTTAGTTAAGCTTCCCTCCTGTAAAACAGAGATAATGATACCTAGTTTTGAGGTCTAACATATATATGTACATTATAGTCCAAGTCTGGTGAGTCATAAGTCTTCAATACAGTAGTTGTTACTTCCTGGCTGTAATAAAAATAATAATAATAATAGATGTTGGTGTGGATACAGTGAAAAGGGAATCCTTCTACATTGCTGATGGGAATGTAAACTAGTACAACCACTATGGAAAACAGTGTGGAGATTCCTTAAAAAACTAAAAGTAAAATTACCATTTGATCCACCAATATCACTACTGAGTATCTACTCAGAGAAAAAGAAGCCATTATACAAAAAAGGCACTTGCACGTGCATGTGTATAGCAGCACAATTTGCAACTGCAAAAATGTGGAACTAACCCAAATACCCATCAATCAACAAGTGGATAAACAAACTGTGGTATATATACACGATGGAATACTACTCAGCCATAAAACTGAATCAATTAATGGCATTCACAGCAACCTGGACAGAATTGGAGACTATTATTTTAAGTGAAGTAACTCAGGAATGGAAAACAAAACCGTGGCAGGGTGTGATAGCTCAAGCCTATAATCCCAGCACTTTCAGAGACCAAGGCTGGCGGATCACAAGGTCAGGAGTTCGGGACCATCCTGGCTAACAGGGTAAAACCCTGTCTCTACTAAAAATACAAAAATTAGCTGGGCGTGGTGGCATGTGCTTGTAGTCCCAGCTACTCAGAAAGCCGAGACAGGAAAATCTCTTGAACCCAGGAGGCAGAAGTTGCAGTGAGCCGCGATTGTACCACTGCACTCTAGCCTGGGTGACAGAACAAGACTCAATCTCAAAAAAAGAAAAAAGAAAAAAAAAATTGTATGTTCTCACTCATAAGTGGGGGCTAAGCCATGAGGATGCAAAGGCGTAAGATGACACAATGGACTCGAGGGGCTCGGGAAAATGGTGAGAAGGGGATGAGGGATAAAAGACTACAAACTGGATTCAGTGTATACTTCTCGGGTGATGGGTACACCAAAATCTTACAAATAACTTACTCATGTAACCAAATACCATCTGTTCCCCAAAAACCTATGGAAATAAAACATTGAAAAAATAATAAATAGGTCGGGTGTGGTGGCTCACGCCTGTAATCCCAGTACTTCAGGAGGCCAAGGCAGGTGGATCATCTGAAGTCAGGAGTTCAAGACCAGCCTGGCTTACACGGTGAAACCCCACCTCTACTAAAAATACAAAATTAGCTGGACGTGGAGGTGTACACCTGTAATCCCAGCTATTCGGAGGATGAGGCAGGAGAACTGCTTGAACCTGGAAGGCAGAGGTTGCAATGAGCCAGGATTGCACCACTGCACTCCAGCCTGGGCGACAAAGCGAGACTGTCTCAAAAAAAAAAAAAAAAAAAAAAGGCCAGGTGCGGTGGCTCATGCCTGTAATCCCAGCACTTTGGGAGGCTGAGGCGGGTAGATCATGAGGTCAGGAGTTCAAGGCCAGCCTGGCCAAGATGGCAAAACCCCGTCTCTACTAAAAATACAAAAAAAATCAGCAGAGCGTGGTGGCGGGTGCCTGTAATCCCACTACTCGGGAGGCTGTGGCAGAGAATTGCTTGAACCCGGGAGGCAGAGGTTTCAGTGAGCCAAAATTGTGCCACTGCACTCCAGGGTAAACTACATCTCAAAATAATAATAATAAATAAATAAATAATTGTTCATTACTTTCCCCTTTAAGTGATAAATCAACCTTCCTGGGGCTATTCCTTCACCTTTCAAATGGGAATAATGGTGCCTAGCCTTATAACCTCACAAGACTGCTTTGATAATTAAAGAGTCAACGTATATTGTGGCACTTAAAAAAAGAGGATAAGGCCAGGAGTGGTGGCTCATGCCTGTTACCCCAACACTTTGGGAGGCCAAGTCAGGAGTTTGAGACCAACATGGTGAAACCCCATCTCTACTAAAAATATAAAAATTAGCCAGATGTTGTGGCAGATGCCTGTAATCCCAGCTACCCAGGAGGCTGAGACAGGAGAATCACTTGAACCCAGGAGGCAGAGGTTGCAGTGTGCCAAGATTGTGCCATTGCACTCCAACCTGGGTGATGAGAGTAAAACTCTGTCTCAAAAAAAAAAAAAAAAAGAGGATAAGTTATTAAACAAAGGCAAGGTAAAACATTAGCATCATCATTATCATAATAATTATTATTATTTTTCATTGCATTAAGAAACTGGCTCAAAAATCATAATTATTATTACAAATATTTATGGCTGTACTTGACTCACTTGTCTTTATTAAGTTCAACATTACATCATAAAAGTCTTACATGACAGTCTAGTCTGAGCTATTTTCCAAACTAAACTGGTCATTTTATGCTTTAACATTTTTTCTTCAATAATCGAATCTGTTTGTCTCCAAGAATCTAAAGACGTAACAGAAGAGTTTTTGGTTGCCCTTCCTGAATTTCGTAAGCCTGTGCTAAAAAGTGTTACCCAAAAAACACCCAGTAATGTGTAAAAGAGAATTCTTATCCATTACCAAACAGGATTTATTCTAGGAATGCAAGGTTGGTTAAGCATCTGAACCTCAATTAATGTAATACACCATATCAGCAGAATAGAGGACAAAAAACACAAAACCATGTTTATAGATACAGAAAAGCATTTCACAACATCTAACACCCATTCATAATAAAAAACATTTGGTGCAGCAGTGGCTCATGCCTGTAATCCCAGTACTTTGGGAGGCCGAGGCAAGTGGATCACCTGAAGCCAGGAGTTTGAGACCAGCTTGGCCAACATGGTAAAATCCCATCTCTACTAAAAATACAAAAATTAGCCGGGCATGATGGCGGGCACCTGTAATCCCAGCTACTTGGGAGGCTGAGGCAAGAGAATTGCTTGAACCCAGGAGGCAGAGGTTGCAGTGAGCCAAGACTGCACCACTGTACTCCAGCCTGGGCAACAAGAGCAAGAGTCCGTCTCAAAAAAAAATAAAAAATTAAAATAAGAAAACATTCAACAACAAAAATTTATTTAAAAAACCAAAACAGAAAAAAAATTCAACAAACTAGAAATAGAAGGGCAGTTCCTCAACCTGACAAACGATAAAGTGAAATGTTTCTCCCTATAATTAAGAGGCCATTCTGGTCATTTTCTTTTTTGACATAGTACCTGAGGTTCTAGGCAGTACAATTAGGCAAGACAAAGAAAAGGCATTCAAATTTGTAAGGAAAAAAGCAAAACTATATCCATTTGCAGAAGACATAATCTTGTATATGGAAAATCCTAAGGAATATAATGAAAAGCTATAAAAACTAATAATTGAGTGCAACATTATGAGATATAAGATCAATATATAGATGCAGATCAATTGCATTTCTATATAATAGCGATAAGCAATCCAAAACTAAAATTAAGGAAAATATTACATTTACAATAATATAAAAAAAAACAATGCTTAGGAATACATTTAACAAAAGAAGTTTAAAATTTATCATCTGAAAACTGCAAAACATTGTTGAAAAAAACTGAAGACCTACATAAATGAAAAGACATGATGTTTATGCATTGGAAGACAATATTGTTAAGATGGCAATACCACCCAAATTTCTTTTTTTTTTTTTTTTTGAAGCATTCTATTTACTCCATCTTTCTGAACAAGTCTTTCCCAAAACCTTCCCACTTGCTCTAACCCTAGTTTGACCTCCTTGCCTGGGACACAGCCTGGATTTGCCTTCATTATACTGGGAGACCCTCTCATCTTCTGCCCATGTTGTTGGGTCTCTTGTTTTCTGTAAACGTCTTACTGTCTCTAGGGTTTTTTGTTTGTTTGTTTTGTTTTTTATTATTATTATGCTTTAAGTTCTGGGGTACATGTGCAGAGAATGCAAGTCTGTTACATAGGTGTTCACATGCCATGGTGGTTTGCTGCCTCCATCACCCCACCATCTATATTAGAATACTACCCAAATTTCTACAGATTACAAGCCATTATCTATCAGAATTGCAGCCGGATCCTTTATTTTTTATTTATTTATTTATTTTTTTTTTGGACAGAGTTTTGCTCTTTTGCCCAGGCTGGATGGAGTGAAGTGGCACAATCTTGGCTCATTGCAACCTCCACACCCCCGGGTTCAAGCGATTCTCCTGCCTCAGCCTCTCAGAGTAGTTGGGATTACAGGTGCATGCCACCACAGCTGACTAACTTTTGTATTTTTAGTAGAGACAGAGTTTCACCATGTTGGCTGGGCTGATCCCGAACTCTTGACCTCAGGTGATCCCCCTGCCTTGGCCTCCCAAAGTGCTAGGATTACAGGCATGAGCCACCACACCCTGCCTGGATTCTTTATAGAAATTGATAAGCTGGTTCTAAAATTCATATGGAATTTCAAAGAATCAAGAATAGCCAAAACAATCTTGAAAAATAAGAACAAGTTGGAGAATTCATATTTTCTGATTTCAAAGCTTACTACAAAGCTATACTAATCAAGACAACATTACTGGCTAGACATAGAGATAGACATAGAGATAGACATAGAGATCCATAAAACAAAATTAAGAGTCCATACATCTATGACCCATTGATTTTAGACAAGGGTACCAAAACATTTTAATGGGAAAGAGTAGCCTTTTCAGCAAATGATGTGAGTACGTATGTGTGCTCACACACACAAAATGAAGTTGTATACTTAAATCACAACATACACAAGAGATAAAATTGATTTTAAAAACCCAAATATAAGAGTTAAAGCTATAAAATTCTGAGACAAAACAGAGGAGTAAATCTTTGTAATCTTGGATCAGCAGCGATTTCTTAAGCTCTGACAACAAAAGCATAAGCAATAGACAAAAAAAGTGAAATCACATTTCATTAAAATTAAAAACCTTTGTAAATCAAAAGACACTAACAAAAAAGTGAAGACGGCCCACAAAATTGGAGAAAACTTTTGCAAATTACATATTCGATAAAGGATTTGTATCTAGAATATAAAAAGAACTATTATAACTCAATAATAAAATCACAAATAAACTCATTAAAAAATGAGCAAAGGAAAAAAAAAAAAAAAAGGAAAAGAAAAAAAAAAAATGAGCAAAGGGCCAGGCATGGTAACTCACACCTATAATCCCAGCACTCTAGGGGGCCAACACAGAGTTGAGCCCAGGAGTTCCAGACCAGCCTGGGCAACATGGTAAAACCCTGTCTACAAAAAGTGAGCCAGTAGTGGTGGCGTGCGCTTGTAGTCCCAGCTACCCAGGAGGCTGAGGTGGGATGATCAATTGAGCTCTGGAGTTCAAGGCTGCAGTAAGCTATGATTGTGCCACTGCCCTCTAACCTGAGCTGCAGAACGACAGTCTCAAAAAAAAATAATAAAATAAAATAAAATAAAAATATATATATAAACTAAAAAACTTAAAAAAAATTTTTTAAGTGAGCAAAGAGTCTGAATAGATATTTCTCCAAAGAAAATATATAAATGATCGATAAGCACATGAAAAGATGCTAAATATCAATAGCTGCCAAGGAAATGCAAATCAATACCACAATGAAATACCACTTCACACCTCCAAGATGGCTAGGAAAAAAAAAAAAAAACAGATAACAAGTGTTAGGAAAGTGGTGGAAAAAATGGAACCCTTATATACTGCTGATGGGAATGTGAAATGGTGCTGCTACTTTGGAAAACAGTCTGGAAGTTCTTCCAGTGGTTAAACATAGAGTTACTATATGATCTAGTATTCCCACTCTTAAGTATATATACCCAAGAGAAATGAAAAGCTGAAAATAACCAAAATGTCCATCAATTGACAAATGAATAAAATGTGTCATATCTATACACATTTTATTACTTAGCAGTAAAAACAAATAACATACTGATACGTACTATAAGATAGCTGAACGCTGAACATATTATGCTAAGTGAAAGAAGCCAGGTCAGGCACTGTGGCTCACGCATGTAATCCCAGCACTATGGGAGGCCGAGGCGGGCCTCCCACAGTGAGGTCAGGAGTTAGAGACCAGCCTGGCCAACATGGTGAAACCCCATCTCTACTAAAAATACAAAAAATTTGCTGGGCATGGTGGCACATGCATCAGGAGGCTGAGGCAGGAGAAATCGCTTGAACCCAGGAGGCAGAGGTTGTTGCAGTGAGCCAAGATGGCACCACTGCACTCCAGCCCAGGCGACAGAGCAAGACTCTGTCTCAAAAAAGAAAAAGTACAAAAAATTAGCTGGGTGTCATGGTGCGTGCCTGTAGTCCCAGCTACTCAGGAGGCTGAGGCAGGAGAATCGCTTGAACCCAGGAGGCAGAGGTTGCAGTGAGCTGAGATGGTACCACTGCACAGAAGTGGTCACATATAGTATGTCATAGAAAATCACATATTGTAGGATTTCACTGATTTGAAACTTCTAGAATAGGCAAATACACAGATATACAAGGTAGATTAGTGTTTGCTTAATACTGAAAGGTGGGAGGCCCTGGGGAATGATGGCTAAGGGGTGTGATGTTTCTTTTGGGAATAATGAAAATGTTCTAAAATTGATGATGGTGATGGATGCACAGCTCTAAGAATAAAAGCCATTGAACTGTACACTTAATTTCTTTTTGGCTTTTTTATTTTTTGGTTTTGGTTTGGCTTTTTTCTGAAATGGAGTCTTGCTCTGTCACCTGGACTAGAGTGCAGTGGTGCCATCTCAGCTCACTGCAACTTCTTCTACCTCCTGGGTTCAAGCGATTCTCCTGCCTCAGACTCCTGAGTAGTTAGGACCACAGGTACGCGCCACCATGCCTGGCTAAGTTTTTGTACTTTTAGTAGAGACGGGTTTCGCCAGTTTTGCCATATTGGCCAGGCTGGTCTCAACTCGTGACCTCAAGTGATCCGCCTACCTTGGCCTCCCAAAGTGCTGGGATTACAGAGGTGACCCACTGTGCCTAGCCTCATCATACTATTCTACCTTTGTTATGTTTGACCTTTTCCGTACCAAAAAGTAGATTTTTTTTTTTTTAAAGTAAAGTGCTAATGCTATGGTAAGGAATTACAAAGCCAAAATATAGAAAATGAGAACCCAAAGAGATAAGTCTAACACTGAAAATAACTTTTGGCCTGAGGGAATTTGCCAGTCCAGAGGAATTTGCTACCAAAGTGAACTGTAATTCCACGGCGTCAAAGAACTAAGGTAATTAAATTCAGAGCATAGGGTTTGCCAAAATTGGGAGCTCTTATTAATCATGCCCCACTTATTTTTTTAGGACAGAGTCTCGCTCTGTTGCCAGGCTGGAGTGCAGTGGTGTGATCTCGGCTCACTGCAACCTCCACCTCCCAGGTTCAAGTGATTCTCCCGCCTCAGCCTCCCAAAGTGCTGGGATTACAGGCATAAGCCACAGCGCCCAGCCATGCTCCACTTTAAACTTGGAAATGGGCTACACCTTCAAGGTAGGACATAACCAGAAGTAAATCAGTCCTCTTACAAGCTTGCAGTCTGACCTCCCAGTTCAGGGAATCTCAGACACAGAAATTGGATTTAGGGTAGTGGCAGACAAAGAGCACCACTGGGTACCTGTGAGAAGCAAAGGAAAATCCTCTGTGCAGAAAGTTATCATTTCAGTGTTCAAATTATTTCTACAAAATAATATTCCAAGTATCCAGCAAATGGTCAAAGATAACCAGGCACAAAAAGAAACTAAGCAATGTGAGGAACAAGTGCACGCACGCGCGCGCACACACACACACACACACACACACACACACACAAAGCAGGCAACAGAAGCAGACATTCAAAAACTTCAGACATTGGAATTACATATTATTAATTTGACACGTTTTTATATATTATATGATAAAGCTTTTATGAAGGTAAGAAAAGAGAAAAAGAAGAAGAAATATCAGAAGATCACTACACTGTCTCTGAAATTCTTCTATGTAGTTAAAAAATATAACTCTTATTCAAATATTCAAATCAATTAATGTGGTTTTAGAGGCTTACGTATTACTTTTCCCAGCATCTGGTCCTAGACTGCATTTCAGAACCTCATCTCCTACCAGATTATAGTCTAGCCCAGTGGCTCTCAATTCTTGTTGTATATTAGAACTACTTAAAAGGTGGGTTTCGAATGTTGCCCTAGAGTTATGAAATCAGAGTCTCAGCATGGGAGCAGCCAAGGATGTACACTTTGAAAAAGCACCACTGGGGCTGGGCACGGGGCCAGGCATGGCGGCTCACGCCTGTAATCCCAGCACTTTGGGAGGCTGAGACAGGTGGATCACTTGAAGTCAGGAGTTTGAGACCAGCCTGATCAACATGGTGAAACCCCGTTTCTACTAAAAATACAAAAATTAGCCAGGTGTGGTAGAGCATGCCTGTATTTCCAGCTATGCAGGAGAATGGCTTGAACCTTGGAGGTTGCAGTGAGCCGAGATCACACCACTGCACTCCAGCCTGGGCTACAGAACAAGACTCCATCTCAAAAACAAAACAAAAGAAAAAGGAAAAGCACCACTGGCAATTCAGCTGCTCAGTCAGTATAGAATCGCTGCTCCAGCCCTACAATTCTACTTCATGTTCCTCAAACATGACAGGCTCTAACATGGAGGTCAGCCAACCATGGCCCAAAGCCCAAACTCCAGCTCAATACCTGCTTTTGTAAATAATTTTTTTACTGGAATACAACTATTGCCATTTTTTTATGCTTTGTCTATAGCTGCTTTCATGCTACAATGACAACACTGAGTACTCTTGACATGGACCACATGACCTGTAAAATCTAAAATATTTACAGTCTAGCCCTCTACAAGAAAAGTTTGCTAACTTCTGTTCTATTTCTGCTCTGCATCTTTGCACTTTTCCTCAAACTCTGCTCCTATCTTGGCAAGCTCATGTCCATCCTTCAAATCAGCATCATTTCTGCAAATCCTGAACTTAGGCCCCTTTATATTTTTTCATCACCCTCTGTACTTTCCCCTATTATATGACTCATTTTAATGTTTCTTCTAAGATGTCTGTTTAATGACTGCTTCCCTGACTAGATGGCAAGCTCTCTCAGGACAACACTCTGAGTTTCTTATTTACTATAGTGTCTGCTTCATTGTATGCATATATTAAAATTTATTCAATGAATATCTCCCCCCACCCCTATCACACACCTTTTCTCATTCTGTTAGATGTTCCAGTCTGTTAAGGGAATTCTGAGTCCAAATTCTTTCAGGGTATTTTTATCCCACCCTGTTGTCTCATCCATGCATTTCAGATACATACAATTTGAGTTCTTCTCCATATCACATACACACAATGTTGAAAGTGACAGGGCTGAGAATAAAGTCCTGAAAGAACACACACAAACACACACCCTCCACCACCTGCCTGCATATTGGTATCAATCCATTAAATCAGCAGTCTTTGACTAAGACTCTAATTGTACTATTATGTAGCCTACATTTTCTATCTTGTCTAGAAGGATTTTATGAGAGCTTCCACTTCTATGAGCCTTTACTTACATGGCACCACCTCTATCCAGGCAGGACTGAACTAATCACTCTCCCATCTTTCTCAGAACTGAAACTTTTCTCATTTTGCCACACTGTATTATACTAATTAGTTTAGAAGTCTGTCTCTGCTACAAGCCCAAGCTCTCTTAGAAGACAGAAACTTACCTAAATTAACTAGAATAGCACAGCCTAGCACAATGCCCAAAATTTAGTTGTTACTTAAAAAAAATTACTAAACACATGTCTTACAATTCAGACACATTCAAATTACGGCATTTCCTATTTCTGCCATCTAAAAATTCTTTTAAAAATACCCTTACCTGTATTCAGTTAGGAAAAGAGGAAGTCAAATTGTCTCTATTTGCAGTCGACATGATTGTATATTTAGAAGACCCCATCTTCTCAGCCCAAAATCTCCTTAAACTGATAAGCAACTTCAGCAAAGTCTCAGGATACAAAATGAATGAGCAGAAATCACAAACATTCCTATATACCAATAACAGACAAACAGAGAGCCAAATCAAAAGGAAACTCCCATTCACAATTGCTACAAAGAGAATAAAATACCTAGGAATACAACTAACAAAGCATGTAAATGACCTCTTCAAGTAGAACAACAAACCACTGCTCAAGGAAATAAGAGAGGACGTAAACAGATGGAAAAACATTCCATGCTCATGGTTGGGATGAATCAACATCGTGGAAATGGCCATATTGCCCAAAGTAATTTATAGATTCAACACTATCCCCATCAAGCTACCAATGACCTTCTTCACAGAAGCGGAAAAAACCACTTCAAACTTCACATGGAACCAAAAGAGAGCCTGCATAGCCAAAACAATCCTAAGGAAAAAGAACAAAGCTGGAGGCATCATGCTGCCTGATTCAAACTATACTACAAGGCCAGAGTAATCAAACAGCATGGTACTGGTACCAAAACAGAGACACAGACCAATGGAACAGAACAGAGGCCCAAGAGAGATCCAAGATGGCCAATTACTAGCAGCTCGAGATTGTAGCTCCCAGTGAAAGCACAGAGAACGAGAGGACGCCACACTTTCAGATGAATTTTTTTTTGCTCACGGACCAGGAGATTCCCAGTGGAGGAGCCCCACAGGTCGCCAGCGCGACTCTTGTGGCCGGCACGGCGGTTCCTGGTGCGAAGTGAACGGGACTGGTTCCCCTTTTGGTCGATGTTTGGAGCTCTGGAAGGGCAGAGTCGCCCATTCAGCTGGTTGAAGAGGGGGATCCAGGAGGGAGGCCAGACCGGAGATTCCTGTGCACAAAAGCACCAGGAGTCTTGGCACCGCTGGTTTGGCCGGCACAGTGGGTTGCTCGGATTTCAGCTCTGGGAATCAACAAGTTGGACGTCCACTCAGAGACCTAATTTGAAAGTCGGTAATTACGACAACAGGTGGATAAATTTACAATGACGGGAAGAAAACAGCGTAAAAAGGCTGAGAATACTCAAAATCAGAATGTTTCTCCCTCCACAGGGGATCAGAGTTCCTCATCAACAAGGGAACAAGGCTTGATGGAGAATAAGTGCGTTCCAATAACAGAATTAGGCTTCAGAAATTGGATAATAAGAAACTTCTGAGTTAAAGGAACATGTTCTAACCCAATGTAAGGAAACTAAGAACCTTGAAAAAAGGTTTGACGAAATCCTAACGAGAATGGACAATTTAGAGAGGAATATAAGTGAATTAATAGAACTGAAGAATACAATAAGAGAACTTTGAGAAGTATGCACAGGTTTTAACACTCTAATTGATCAAGCAGAAGAAAGGATATCAGAGGTCGAAGACCAACTTAATGAAATGAAACGAGAAGGCAAGATTAGAGAAGAAAAAGTAAAAAGGAATGAGCAAAGTGTACAGGAAATATGGGACTATGTGAAAAGACCTAATTTACGTTTGATAGGTGTACCTGAATGTCATGAAGAGAATGAATCCAAGCTGGAAAATATTTTTCAAGATATTATTCAGGAAAACTTTCCTAATCTAGTAAGACAGGACAAAACTCCAGGCAATACAGAGAACACCATAAAGATATTCCTCAAGAAGAGCAACCCCAAGACACATAATCGTTAGATTCACCAGGGTTGAAATAAAGGAGAAAATTCTAAGGGCAGCTAGAGAGAAAGGTCAGGTTACCCATAAAGGGAGACCTATCAGACTCACAGCAGATCTCTCAGCAGAGACCCTACAAACTAGAAGAGAGTAGGGGTTAATATTCAGTATCCTCAAAGAAAAGAATTTTCAACCTAGAATCTCATATCCAGCCAAACTAAGTTTCATAAATGAAGGAAAAATAAAATTTTTTGTGAACAAGCAAGCACTCAGAGATTTCATTACCACCAGGCCTGCTTTACAAGAGCTTCTAAAAGAAGCACTACACACAGAAAGGAACAACCAGTATCAGTCATCCCAAAAACTTACCAAAAGATAAAGAGTATCTTTATAATGAAGAATCTACATCAACTGATGGGCAAAATAGCCAGCTAGCATTAAATGACAATATTAAACTCACAAATGTCAATATTAATCCTAAATTTAAATGGATTAAATGCCCCAATCAAAGACACAGACTCGCAAGTTGAATAAAAAGTCAAAACCCATTGGCATGCTGTGTCCAGATCCATCTTATAAGCAAGGACACACAAAGATTCTAAACAAAAGGTTGGAGGAAGACTCACCAATCAAAGGGAGAGCAAAAAAATAAAAAACAGGAGTTGTAACTTTTGTCTCTGACAAAATAGACTTTAATAGTAACAAAGACTAAAAGAAACAAAGAAGGACATTACATAATAGTAAAAGGATCAAAGTAACAACAGGACTCAATGATCATAAATATATATGCACCTAATATAGGAGCACCCAGATACATAAGACAAGCTCTTAATGACTTATAAGGAGACTTAGACTTCCACACAATAATAATGGGAGACTTCAACATTAATATTAGATCAACAAGACAGAAAATTAACAAGGATATCCAGGACTTGAACTCAGACCCGGAACAAGTAAACTTAATAAACATTTATAGAACTCTCCACTTTAAATACACAAAATACACACTCTTAGTACCACATCACACCTACTCACAGGTTTAAATGAAATATTGGTTGGCTGCTTGTTTGTTATTTTCTTCCCTCATTTTTTTTAAATTTTTTATTTTTTTTCCTGTTTCCATTATTAAGCATAAAAGAGGTTTTCAATAGCCATTTTTAGACTGCATTCTACCCTGGGCAATAAAGCAACACTTCCGTTCTCTCTCCCTCTTCCTCCTCCTCTTCCTCTCTTCATTTTTTTTTATTATTATTTTTTTCTTTCTCTCTTAAAAAAAAAAAAAAAAAAAGAAAAGAACAGAGGCCTCAGAGGCAACATCACACATCTACAATTATCTGCTTTTCGACAAACCTGACAAAAACAAGCAATGGGGAAAGGATTACCTGTTTAATAAATGGTGTTGGGAAAACTGGCTAGCAATGTGCAGAAAGCAGAAACTGGACCCCTTCCTGATATCTTACACTAAAATTAACTCCAGATGGATTAAAGATCTAAACATAACACCTAACACCATAAAAACCCTAGAAGGAAACCTAGGCAAAAGTATTCAGGACATAGGCATAGGCAAGGACTTCATGGCTAAAACACCAAAAGCAATGGCAACAAAAGCCAAAACAGACAAATGGGATCGAATAAAACTTCAGAGCTTCTGTACAGCAAAAAACAAACAAACAAACAAACAATCATTAGAGAAAATCGGCAACCAACAGAATGGGAAAAAATGTTTGCAATCTACCCATCTGACAAAGAGCTAATATCCAGACTCGACAAAGGGCTAATATCCAGACTCGACAAAGGGCTAATATCCAGAATCTACAAAGAACTAAAACAGATTTACAAGAAAAAAACAAACAAACCCATTCAAAAGTGGGCGAAGGATATGAACAGACACTTTACAAAAGAAGACATACATGAGGCCAACAAACATGAAAAAATGCTCATCATCACTGGTCATTAGAGAAATGCAAATCAAAACCACATTGAGATACCATCTCACGCCAGTTAGAATGGCGATCATTAAAAAATCTGGAGACAACAGATGCTGGAGAGGATGTGGAGAAATAGGAACACTTTTACATTGTTGGTGGGAGTGTAAATTAGTTCAACCACTGTGGAAGACAGTGTGGCGCTTCCTCAAGGACCTAGAAATAGAAATTCCATTTGACCCAGCAATCCCATTACTGGGTATATACCCAAAGGATTATAAATTGTTCTATTATAAAGACACATGCACACGTATGTTCACTGTGGCACTATTTACAATAGCAAAGACTTGTAACCAACCCAAATGTCCATCAAGGATAGACTGGATAGGGAAAATGTGGCACATATACACCATGGAATACTCTGCATCCATAAAAAACGATGAGTTCGTGTCCTTCATAGGGACATGGATGAATCTGGAAACCATCATTCTCAGCAGACTGTCACAAGAACAGAAAACCAACCACTGCATGTTCTCACTCCTAGGCGGGTGTTGAAGAATGAGAACAAGTGGACACAGGAAGGGGAGCATCACACATTGCAGTCAGTTGGTGGGGGCTGGGGGAGGGACAGCGAGGGGTAGGGAGGGTGGGGAGGGATAACATGGGGAAAAATACCAGTTATAGGTGATGGGGGGATGAAGGCAGCAAACTACCTTGCCATGTATGTACCTATGCAACAATCCTGCATGATCTGCACATGTACCCCAGAACCTAAAGTACAATAAAAAGAAATACCCTTACCTGTAGCAAAAAGGAAACAGCATAACTCAAGAAAGAAGGATGATGGACTACATTTAAACTCTTTTTATATTCAGCCACTCCAGTATTTTCTAGGATTTCAGTGTCAATATATATTCCTTTCTCAAAGGGTTTGGAGGTCCACAGGCAACCAACCATGGATGTCAAATAGTGATTAAATTCTTCATAAGTCTTGCTGCTGAAATTGAACTCGGATTTTGTCTAATGGGAGAGAAATAAAAAATTGTCACTATCACATGTTATCCCTTTCTTTCTTATCCCCATCAGGTCATGTATATCTAGACTTAATTTTTAAACAACAGTGATTTAACAGAGTTTTCTCATTCATACCTTTTGGACCAACTCATTTTTCTTTGCGGCAGTCAAATTTTTATGATACCTAACAGAAAAAACAAACAGAATGAAACATGTAATATGCCTTCGAATATAATGCCTCTGAAGTGGTAAAAATAAACAAAAACATGTATTTTAAATGTAAATATCTGCAAATGTGCATATACACAAATATCCCGTTGTGTAGTTACGGATTTTATCCTTTTGTGATACATTCTCCTCAAGTGAAAATTAATAGAGGCTCAATAAGTGGTTCACTTAAGATGTGCACTTGACTAAGTAAAAAACGATGAAAAATGCTTTCAACGTTTCACTATTAAAAATTTAATAGAGTTCTCACTCATAAGTGGGAGTTAAACAATGAGAACACATGGACACAGGGAGGAGAACATCACACACTGGGGCCTGTCAGGGGGTGAAGGGCAAGGGGAGAGAGCACATTAGGACAAATACTTAATGCATACAGGACTTAAAACCTAGATGATGGGTTGATGGGTGCAGCAAACCACCATGGCACATGTATACCTACGTAACAAACCTGCATGTTCTGCACATGTATCTCAGAACTTAAAGTAAAATAAAAATTAAAAAAAAAAGAGGCTCAAAAGCAGTCAGTCACTGATATAGAACATATTTTCCTAATGTTAAAAAAAAAAAAAAAGGTACAGCAGAAAGGATAAAGGGGAAATTTAGAAATATGTTCTTCTTGTCAGAGAACTATTAACAACTAACAAGTTTTTAAACATTTCAACCTTGACATAGTTCTACGAGTTATGCCAACAAGGTGTATACTTAGCTGGGCATGGTGGCTCACACCTGTAATCCCAGCACTTTAGGAGGCCAAGACAGGTGGATCACCTGAGGTCAGGAGTTAAAGACCAGCCTGGCCAACGTGGTAAAACCCCGTATCTACAAAAAAGTTCAAAAAATTAGCCAGGCGTGGTGGCAAGTGCCTATAATCCCAGCTACTGAGGAGACTGAGGCACGAGAATCACTTGAACCCAGGAGGCGGAGGTTACACTGAGCCGAGATCATGCCATTGCACTCCAGAGTAACAAGAGCAAACCCCATCTCAAAAAAAAAAAAAAAAAAAAAAGTGTACACTTATGGACTGAAAAGAGTAATTTCAGTCCATACGTGAAATAATTAGAGGAGACTAGAAATAACACAGTTTCACATAATTGGCAATAGCTCCCCTTATCTCCCAGAAAATGATTTTACTAGAGAAGCCACAAACACTTAAAGCAATTGTCATCAAACGAGTAATTTTTCCTGAAGACACAGCAACTAGAATGAACAATGCTGAGTGCAACAGTATCACTGCACAACAGGTCCTCAACTATGACGTTTTTTTATTCTGTAACCACAGCAGTGGATTTAAAAACAACACAGCTATCATAGCCCCATATCGGAGGGTCATGTCCAAAAGCAAGCCATGTTTCTGATTTCCAGAGGCCCTGGCAGAAAATGAGTAGGGATATTTATTGTATTATAGCTGAAAAATGAAGAGAGAATTATAATATACTATTTCATAAAATGGTAAAAAGTTTTTGTACCTATGCATAATAAAACACAGCTGATTCAGGATGCTGGCATCCAGGCTGAGAAGTGCAGAATAGAAGATCCCAGGAGGAAACAACACCACTAATGGAAGGTTATAATTTATATATATGTCACATACCTTTGAGAAAGAATGATAACATCAGTATATAGAGTATTCCCCAGAACTGTTCAACCAAGTTCACCAAAAGAATCATCAGTATAAGATAAGCAATAATATAACATTAGCTTTGGACATGTCTGACTCCTAAACAGGTAACTACAAGCTTGCTTAAAATATACTTCACCAAATATCAACCATACTATAGAGGATTATTTCTATAAGGCCCTTACTTAAATCTTTCAATTTTTCTGGGGAAAGGTCTTAAAGTTAGGGGAACAGGATAGAGGAAGGAAGTATTTCTTTCTCCTTAAGTCCCATAATACTTACTTTTGCCATTGAAAACAATAGCAAAAACCGCAATTACTTTTGCACCAATCTATAGTTCTGTCCAGATCATATACTGTAAAACAATAAAAGGGTACTAGGTACCAAGAAAAGTAAGGCAGTTGAAAGGTAGAAATGGACATCTGTAGAAACAAGGTATTTTTGGTTTCTGCCAGGGGTTGGGAATGAGATGAAAAAAAATAATGCTAACAATAGACTTCTGTCTAGGGCCAGTATTAACACAGGTCAATGTAGTGGTACCTGGACCTAAAAAACAGCCAGCATTTAGTCCAATCTAGTGCCTTTGGTGATTAAAAACAAAAATGGAAAAAAAAAAACAGCATTTAGGCCGAGCATGGTGGCTCATGCCTGTAATCCCAGCACTTTGGGAGGCTGAGTCAGGTGAATCACGAGGTCAGGAGTTCAAGACCAGCCTGGCCAACATGGTGAAACCCTGTCTCTACTAAAAATACAAAAATTAGCTGCGCATGGTGGCGGGTACCTACAATCCCAGCTACTTGGGAGGCTGAGGCAGGGAACTGAACCTGGGAGGTAGGGGTTACAGTGAGCTGAGATCATGCCACTCCACTCCGGCCTTGACAACACAGCGAGACTGTCTCGAGGAAAAAAAAAAGCATTTGTTTTTCCACTTTGTTTATGAAAGTCAGCTATTCTGCCGAGAAAATAATCATGAACTTCAAAATGTGAGGTTATTTTAACGATGCTAATAAGATCATAGCCCACCTTAATGGTTTCATATAAAATTTAAATAGTGGGCCGGGCGCGGTGGCTCAAGCCTGTAATCCCAGCACTTTGGGAG